>NC_052625.1:157018043-157319418 GCF_016161935.1 Mauremys reevesii
TGTGAAAGTGTGGGATCATTCTCCAGGATGGGTTGTAGATCCCTGATGATGCGCTGGAGGGGTTTTAGCTGGGGACTGTATGTGATGGCCAGTGGAGTCCTGTTGGTTTCTTTCTTGGGTTTGTCTTGCAGTAGGAGGCTTCTGGGTACACGTCTGGCTCTGTTGATCTGTCTCCTTATTTCCTCGTGCGGGTACTGTAGTTTTGAGAATGCTTTCTGGAGATTTTGTAGGTGTTGGTCTCTGTCTGTGGGGTTAGAGCAGATGTGGTTGTACCTCAGTGCTTGGCTGTAGACAATGGATCTTGTGGTGTGCCCGGGATGGAAGCTGGAGGCATGAAGGTAGGCATAGCGGTCGGTAGGTTTTCGGTATAGGGTGGTGTTAATGTGTCCATCAATTATTTGCACCGTAGTGTCTAGGAAGTGGACCTCCCGTGTAGATTGGTCCAGGCTGAGGTTGATGGTGGGGTGGAAGCTGTTGAAATCGTGGTGGAATTTTTCCAGAGTCTCTTTCCCATGGGTCCAGATGATGAAGATGTCATCAATGTAGCGTAGGTAGAGAAGGGGCGTGAGTGGACGGGAGCTGAGGAAGCGTTGTTCCAGGTCAGCCATAAAAATATTGGCATATTGTGGGGCCATGCGGGTGCCCATAGCGGTGCCACTGATCTGGAGATATATATTGTCATCAAATTTGAAATAGTTGTGTCTGAGGATAAAGGCACAGAGCTCAGCAACCAGTTGTGCTGTGGCATCATCAGGGATACTGTTCCTGACAGCTTGTATTCCATCAGCGTGTGGGATGTTGGTGTAGAGAGCCTCTACATCCATGGTGGCCAGGATGGTGTTTTCTGGAAGGTCACCAATGCATTGTAGTCAAAGAATACTTTCAGGACAACACTGAACAGCGCACTGATACACAGTTACCCTCCCACCAACAGCACAAAAAGAAGAACTCCACATGGACTCCTCCTGAGGGTCGAAATGACAGTCTGGACCTATACATTGAATGCTTCCGCCGACGTGCACAGGCAGAAATTGTGGAAAAACAACATCGCTTGCCTCATAACCTAAGTTGTGCAGAACGCAATGCCATCCACAGCCTCAGAAACCATCCTGACATTATAATCAAAGAGGCTGATAAAGGAGGTGCTGTTGTCATCATGAACAGGTCTGACTACCAAAAGGAGGCCGCCAGACAACTCTCCAACACCAAATTCTACAGGCCACTGGCCTCAGATCCCACTGAGGAATACACTAAGGAACTGAACCATCTACTCAGGACACTCCCTACACTAACACCAGAACAAATCAACATACCCTTAGAGCCCCGACCAGGGCTATTCTATCTACTGCCCAAAATCCACAAACCTGGAAATCCTGGACGCCCCATCATCTCGGGCATTGGAACTCTCACTGAAGGACTGTCTGGATATGTGGACTTTCTACTGAGACCCTATGCCACCAGCACTCCCAGCTATCTCCGTGACACCACTGATTTCCTGAGGAAACTACAATGCATTGGTGACCTTCCAGAAAACACCATCCTGGCCACCATGGATGTAGAGGCTCTCTACACCAACATCCCACACGCTGATGGAATACAAGCTGTCAGGAACAGTATCCCTGATGATGCCACAGCACAACTGGTTGCTGAGCTCTGTGCCTTTATCCTCAGACACAACTATTTCAAATTTGATGACAATATATATCTCCAGATCAGTGGCACCGCTATGGGCACCCGCATGGCCCCACAATATGCCATTATTTTTATGGCTGACCTGGAACAACGCTTCCTCAGCTCCCGTCCACTCACGCCCCTTCTCTACCTACACTACATTGATGACATCTTCATCATCTGGACCCATGGGAAAGAGACTCTGGGAAAATTCCACCACGATTTCAACAGCTTCCACCCCACCATCAACCTCAGCCTGGACCAATCTACACGGGAGGTCCACTTCCTAGACACTACGGTGCAAATAATTGATGGACACATTAACACCACCCTATACCGAAAACCTACCGACCGCTATGCCTACCTTCATGCCTCCAGCTTCCATCCCGGGCACACCACAAGATCCATTGTCTACAGCCAAGCACTGAGGTACAACCGCATCTGCTCTAACCCCACAGACAGAGACCAACACCTACAAAATCTCCACCAAGCATTCTCAAAACTACAGTACCCGCACGAGGAAATAAGGAGACAGATCAACAGAGCCAGACGTGTACCCAGAAGCCTCCTACTGCAAGACAAACCCAAGAAAGAAACCAACAGGACTCCACTGGCCATCACATATAGTCCCCAGCTAAAACCCCTTCAGCGCATCATCAGGGATCTACAACCCATCCTGGAGAATGATCCCACACTTTCACAGGCCTTGGGTGGCAGGACAGTCCTCGCCCACAGACAACCTGCCAACCTGAAGCATATTCTCACCAGTAACTGCACACCGCACCATAGTAACTCTAGCTCTGGAACCAACCCATGCAACAAACCTCGATGCCAACTCTGCCCACATATCTACACCAGTAACACCATCACAGGACCTAACCAGATCAGCCACACCATCACCGGTTCATTCACCTGCACGTCCACCAATGTAATATATGCCATCATATGCCAGCAATGCCCCTCTGCTATGTACATCGGCCAAACTGGACAGTCTCTAAGGAAAAGGATAAATGGACACAAATCAGATATTAGGAATGGCAATATACAAAAACCTGTAGGAGAACACTTCAACCTCCCTGGCCACACAATAGCAGATCTTAAGGTGGCCATCCTGCAGCAAAAAAACTTCAGGACCAGACTTCAAAGAGAAACTGCTGAGCTCCAGTTCATCTGCAAATTTGACACCATCAGCTCAGGATTAAACAAAGACTGTGAATGGCTTGCCAATTACAGAACCAGTTTCTCCTCCCTTGGTTTTCACACCTCAACTGCTAGAACAGGGCCCCATCCTCCCTGATTGAACTAACCTCGTTATCTCTAGCTTGCTTCTTGCTTGCATATATTAACCTGCCCCTGGAAATTTCCACCACTTGCATCTGAAGAAGTGGGTATTCACCCACGAAAGCTCATGCTGCAGAACGTCTGTTAGTCTATAAGGTGCCACAGGATTCTTTGTTGCTTTTACAGATCCAGACTAACACGGCTACCCCTCTGATACTTGTTTTCCCCTAGCCCACCATTATCACTGCCATCTTATTTATCCATAGTTTCTCCCAGTTCTCTCTCATTCATGCCTTAGCTTTCACCGGAAGCTGGGAAAATTATGGGTTTGGTGCATGAACCACTTAACAATGTTCTATTGCCTGTATTATGCAGGAGGTTAGACTAGACAATCATAATAGTCCTTTCTAGCCTTGTAATCAGACGTGTGAAAGTCACTCAACTGCTTTGAGTAAATATTAAGGCAAATCTTTTGGGATTCTTTAATGATAGTTTATATAACTTCTTTTTTTAATCTAAGTAAGTTATACATAAATTGTGCTTAATATATCTTGTATCATCAGGATTTGTACTCAGAAACATGGGTTATTTTACTATGCAATACATTTAAGATAAACATATGAGAGAAAATATGGAGCAAATTTTGGCTGAACTTACATTTTTAAAATGTGCTTAAGTAAGTGATTTATGCTTTCTGAAGGTTTTATATTTTGTTAAATTAATGTCTCCTAGTATTTATGTTGCAGTTAATATTAGGAATCCTAAATCGTCAGTATGTTTGTAGGTTATTTTTCTATATGCTGATGAAGATGCCAAGGGACAGAGTCCTGCGCTAGGACAACTGGGCCTTTACTCACAACAAACAATACCTTATGCCACAATAACCCTAATGTCTGATTGTAGTGCACCATTGTAATGGGGGCTACAAACCCTATACTGAGCTTAGGCAGAAGAAGGGGAGCCTATGCTGTCTCAGGCAAGCAGCTCTGTCACACCCACAGGCAGCTGCCAGAGCTGCCAATCATGGACGCAGGCACTCAGAACTGCATCCCCCAGATAAGACAAGGCCTACTATAAAAGAAGGAGTATAGAGCAGGAGGAAGTAGAAAGGCCTGGGACAGCAAAGGGGCAACATACCTGCCGTTCTTATGCATTTTCTTTATGCGTTCTTTTTTGCCTGCCATATTTGACCTTCCAGACAATAAAGGTTTTTGAGTTCTTCTTGTGGATATATTTCAAACAGCCACTTTTACCTCTAAGTGGATTGAGCCATAATCAGATTTTGCTGGTCTATGTTGTATTTTCTTAGTGGAGTGATCTTTTAATCACTTTGTAAGAATTTCCATATTTTTCCTTGTCTTTTATACAGTTGTTGCCGACTGTAGCTAAAAGATACACATGAAATGTATTAAGTTACATAAGGCATACCTTTGCATTTCAATTATACCTTTTTGGTTTTTAAAATATAAATATGTGTGTGCTACATGTCTCACTTTAATTTTTTACGTTTTAGCTAAGGTTTCTCTCAGGAACAAAATGAGACATCTAAAAGTATTTCAGTGTATAAGTCCCTTTTCATCAAAATGACAACACTCATTTACTGTACATATCCACTGAACTCTCTAACCATGATTTCCTCTTTGGCACAAAACACAAAAAAAAAACAAGAACAATGACAGCGCTGTTCCCTTAGCCAATGGGAGTTCCACTGTCTCAAAGCCAGTACCATTAGTAATAAGTATGAAAATCATGCTGCTTTCAGTGCTACAAGTATTATTTTCCCCAAAGCATGAAAAGCAAATTCACTCAATATAAACATAATGCTCCAGCTTCAGAGAGCACGCTGTAAAAGTACAAGGCTTGGTAAGCAGCTGGCATTGATCATAATATTTCCTCTACAGCATATATGTTTTCATCTTTGGGATTTCTGATTAACAGATTTTCCCCAAAATTGCAAATTCAATCAAACACAGAAAATGGCATACTAATAATGACAGGATCCAAATCCATAACTAGTAACTGGACTTTTCCCATTAGGTTTGAAATAACTAGAAGAAAAAGTAAGGCAGCAGAAAAAAACCCAACCCCCAATGGTCAGCAGTGTGGGAAAGAGTTATAAAAGCCAGACTGACTTGACTATGAAAGATGTAATGGTACTAAGTGTCATGAATAATAACAACAAATAGTATTGGGTACCCAGTGCTCTACATCTTTAAAGTGACATATAATTATTGACCAATCTATCTTCTCAACTATGTGAAGTATGACATATTTATTACAATGCTATATTAAAACTGCTGTCCTCTCAAGGTAGAACTGGGTTTTCCCAGTAATACTCATAATGTTATCTACATTTCACACTGCTTCACCTTAAGCTGTTTTGTTACCATTCTTCCATTATGATATAAAGATAATTCTTTCTCCAATTAAAGTCAATTTGAGTGTTCCTATTAACTTTAAAGGGAGCAGAATAAGGCCCTCACTTCAACCATTCTCTAATGTCAACAAAGGAAGACATTTCACTTTCTCACATTGACAAGAGTATCAAACCATTCCATAACTCTTTAGGAAATACCTGTGCATTTTGTAGCTGGTTATCGTTTTCATTAAGCTTAAGACTGACTTTTCTGAAGCTACTTAGGGGACTTGAATGCCTACAGTGAACAAGGCCTCCAGTTCCTTTAGGCAGCTTTGAAAATCCTGGCCATGGTTTGTCTTTTAGCTTTGAAGTATTAAAAATATTGAGCTTGGAGGAGAAAAGAAATAATAATAATAATAATAATAATAATAATAATAATAATAAAAAAGAACAGGGAGCAAAATTCTGTCCTTGCTGTCACTGAGCGCTGCATTTGTGTAAGTACAGGTAAAATGGAGGCCAGTATGCTAAAGGATATCATTTAGCAGAATAACTCCTTATTCTTTCAAGGACAAAGGTTCATTGCAGTGCACCAACTGCTCACAACATGACCCTGAGAGAAGCTGTATGTAAAGGAACATAAGTGTGTCACTGATGCAGCAACATCAATTACAAAAGAGGTAAAAGTAGCAGTGGCAGAAGCAGCTTATGCTGCATCACATTTTTGGCTGAGATGACTTTTCACACTCTCGATAAGTCATGTCATTGCACATGTCATCAAATGAGACAACAATGTGACATAGTTAACAGACAAAACTCTGGTTCCTTACTGTGTATTTAAAGGGGCTGAATACAGCTCTTTAGCATGGAAAGTGGCTGTCCCTTCACTGTAAAAGCTAAAAAAGACATACTGCCATAGGCATGTTTGCTACAGGTAGGTTGCCTCCTTTGCTCCAGGAGAGATAAAAATGTAAATGTATGATATTACACCCTCGCTGCTCCTTTAATCTCTACCCCTTAGAACATAGAGAGTCAGACAGAAGAGACCTCTCTAATACAGGATTTTAGGAGCAGAACAAAGATACTCTGAAAAAAAAAGTGACTTTGTAAAAATGGCTTCATCATATTTCTTGGGTTTTTTTTCCTATCAGTGACTCTCAGTCATGCGTTCTGAAGTAAAAGGTGTTTCTTCCTAACTTCCATCCCTGAAAATAGCTTGAAATGTAAATGTATATTTGGATTCTTGTACTTGTAAATTGAGTAAATTTGGTATGCAAGTCATCCAGGGATCTTTCCCTGGGGGAGTGCCCCTTGATGTGGTGGGAAGACTTGACCTTGAGACACAATGACCTTGAGAGATATGCTGGCAGGTTTCTAACTCCTTGTGGGGCCATCCCAGCCAGACAAGTCAAAGAGTCGGACCAGACAAAAAGCAGTCCATTGTTGGGGTAGATCAAACTCCGTAGCACAAGCAGAAGCTGGTCTAGGAGAAGGCACACTTTGTATTCAAACTGTTATGGCTTATGGACTTCAGTGGAGCAGCCACTTTCTGTTTTAGTCTGCAGTGGCACTGGCAATCAAGCTTTGTCACTGCTGCACAGCCCAGGCACTGGGCAGTGGTTACCTTTGCATTCAATGGGTTCTGCTTGAAATTGTCTTGCCTGCACCTCAGAAGGAGTTGCATCTTTGTTTGTCAGCCTGACATTCTGCACACCAGTGGACAAAATGTCCAGCGAGGATGAAGGAATGTGACTAGTATCAGAGGGGTAGCCGTGTTAGAATCCTGTGACACCTTATAGACTAACAGACGTTTTGCAGCATGAGCTTTCGTGGGTGAATACCCACTTCTTCGGATGCAAGCAGTGGAAATTTCCAGGGGCAGGTATATATAAGCAAGCAAGAAGCAAGCTAGAGATAACGAGGTTAGATCAATCAGGGAGGATGAGGCCCTGTTCTAGCAGTTGAGGTGTGAAAACCAAGGGAGGAGAAACTGGTTCTGTAATTGGCAAGCCATTCACAGTCTTTGTTTAATCCTGAACTGATGGTGTCAAATTTGCAGATGAACTGGAGCTCAGCAGTTTCTCTTTGAAGTCTGGTCCTAAAGTTTTTTTGCTGCAGGATGGCCACCTTAAGATCTGCTATTGTGTGGCCAGGGAGGCTGAAGTGTTCTCCTACAGGCTTTTGTATATTGCCATTCCTAATATCTGTGACTAGTTATGCACAAGCCAGTATCACTTTAAACAGCTCTTTGTGAAGGTCTGCAGTCTTTAATTCTTGCTATCTCCTCAGACCCCACAATACGTCGAGTGTAGTTCATCCATCAAACTGGACTGGAGACACTCCATCATTAATGAGTGATGGCAAACTTGGATACCCCATAACTGCATTTTTACACTCTATAGTCAGAAAAAAAACATAGGAGAAGAGTAACGTGGACCAATAAGTTTTATATCAGACTCCCAGGAGAGTGGAAAACCTAAGAGAGTTCAAGGCGACTCAGAGGTGAATTTAGGGAAAATATTTTGCTTCTCACATCCAATTAATTATGGCATTCTCCCAATATTATAATGCCATTCTATTTCCTTCCAAGTCCTAATATTTATATTGTTACTGCTGTGACTTATGTCTGCGTCTTTTGAGGTTAAATTCTGTGGGCTGTTTTTTGCTGTTTTTTTTTTGTTGTTGTTGTTGTTAAATTATCCTCTTTTCCTCAAGAAAATCCATTTTGTCATAAGCAAGTTGGGCCTATGGATCCATGGGACTAGAAACCCAGGTCTGCAAAGCCTGGGGTAGCTGATGGCTACTGGGCAGCTAGACTAAGTTGTCTCTAAGGAGCACTGTGGAGATTAGGCACCACAGCAAGTACTACCCAAAGGCACCAGAGCCACAGCACTCTGTGGCCCTATGATTAGCCCACACTTACTATTTAACCCTACAGGGTGGCCAAGGAAGCTGTCCTGGCCGCTATGCATACTTCTGGCTTGCTGGGACTCCAGGATCCCTTTGCTTTTATCCTGGTTCTCCAATTTCTGACCTTGTCCTGACTTTGAACTTGACTCCTGAATCTAGCTACTCCTAGTCTTTGATCTCTGACCTTGGCCTGACTCTGACCCTGACACTTGCCCAGAGTGACCAGATGTCCTGATTTTATAGGGACAGTCCCAATATTTGGGGCTTTGTCTTATATAGGGTCCTATTACCCCTAGCTCTCAGTCCCAATTTTTCACACTTGCTATCTGGTCACCCTACTCTTGCCTATTGATTTAAGCTCTCACAACTCTTCTGACACCTACTTGCCAATCACCACCTCATGGCTGCCACTTGACTCCATGGCACCAGCTCTGTTAGATGCCTTATCATCTGATATACTTTATCTGTAAAATAAAAGAGATTTCCTGATGTCAGGAACATTTTACCAGCTGGTACCAACATGCAATGAACAGCGTTAAAAATGTGGCCCTTGTTAAATATTAACACCTAATTATCACATGTATCTTGTTCTAACAAATAGGGCCACTGTGGTATCCCAGATACCTGTATATGGTAATAAGTTGATGTTACAGTTGTAGGCATAGCTATTTTAGAAGTTTGCTGCAGCACACTTGTATTTATATAGGGAAAATATATCTCAGAGGTCCTGTGCATCCAATAGTTATGTTATCATTAAAAAAAAAGAGTTCCTGATTCCAAGGAATGGTAGAAGGGAAAACAGCAGAATAAAACCTATGGACTTCAAGATGGCAGACTTAATGTAACTTAGTGAATTGGTAGGCAATATTCCATGGGAAATGAGTCTAAAAGAAAAAAGAATTCAGGAGAGTTGGCTGTTTTTTGAAAGAGACATTATTAAGGGTGCTAGAGCAAACTATGCCAATGCAAATGGACAGAGACTACCCCAACTTAACCAGGAAATTTTCAATGACCAGAAACTCAAAGAAGATTCATACAGAATTTGAAAACTAGGACAAATTATGAAGGATGAATATAAAAAATCAAAACAAAACACAAGCATGTAGGACAAAATTAGAAAGACCAAAGCACAAAATGATATTAAACTCGCTAGCGTCATAAAGGATAACAAGAAAACATTTTACAAATACTTTAAAAGCAAGAGGAAGACAAAAGACAGAATAGGCCCATTATTCAATGAAGAGGGAAAGACAGTCACAGAAAATGCAGCAATGATTGAAGTGTTAAATGCCTTTTTGTTTCAGTTTTCATCAAAAAGGTCAGCAATGATTGGATGTCTAACATAGTGAACCTCAGTGTAAATGGGGTAGGATTTGAGGCTGAAATATGAAAAAAAACAAGTTAAGAATTACTTAGGCAAGTTAGAAGTCTTCATGTCGTCAGGGCCTAATGAAATACATCTAGAATTATAAGGATCTGACTGAAGAGATCTCCAAGCCATTAGCTATGAGAACTCGTGGTGGATGGGAGAGATCCCAGAGGACTGGAAAAGGGCTAATATATTGCCCATGGATTAACAAAAAATATAGACCTGTCAGCTTAACTTTGGTATCTGGAAAGATAAAGGAGCAAATAATCATACAATCAGTTTGTAAGCTCTGGAAGATAATAAAGTGATAAGTAACATTCAACATGGATTTGTCAAGAACAAATAATGTCAGACCAATCTAATACCCTTCTTTGACAGCAAAAAAATCCTCGTGGATGGGGGTAAAATGGTAGATGTAATATAGCTTGACTTTAGTAAGGCTTTTGATAATCTCATATGATTTTATCATAATCAAACTATGGAAACATAGCCTAGACAAACCTACCATAAAGTGAAACCACAAATGGTTACAAAACTATATTCAGAGATTAGTTTTCTATGGTTCATAGTCAATCTGGAGGGGTATATCAACTGGGGTCCTGCAGGGATCTGCCCTGGGTGTGGTTCTATTCAATATTTTCATACATGATCTGGATAATAGTATAGAGAGTACACTTATAAAGTTTGCAAGATGATATCAAGCTGAAAGGGGGTTACAAGTGCTTTGGAGGACAAGATTAGTGATCATGTGATCACAGTGATCTTCATAAACTGGAGCAGGGGCGGCTCCAGGCCCCAGCACGCCAAGCGCGTGCTTGGGGCGGCATGCTGCGGGGGGCGCTCTGCCGGTCGCCGGGAGGGCAGCAGGCAGCTCTGGTGGACCTCCCGCAGGCGTGCCTGTGGAGGGTCCGCTGGTCCTGTGGCTTCGGTGGAGCATCCGCAGGCACGTCTGCGGGAGGTCCACCGGAGCCGCAGGACCGGCGACCGGCAGAGCACCCCCCGTGGAGTGCCGCCATGCTTTGGGCGGCGAAATGGCTAGAGCCGCCCCTGAACTGGAGGAATGGTCTGAAATAAATAGGATGAAATTCAAGATGACAAAAGCAAAGTACTACACTTGGGAAGGAATAATTAATTGAACAAATACAAAATAGGAAATGATTGCCTAGGAAGGAGTACCATGGAAAAGGATCAGGGGATTCTAGTAGATCACAAACTAAATATGAGTCAACAATGTAAGACTGTTGACCAAAAAGGGAACATCATGATGGGATGTATTAGCAGGAGTGTTGAAAGCAACAAATGAGAAGTAATTCTTCCACTCTATTGAGCATTGATAAGGCCTCAGTTAGAGTATTGTGTGCCGTTCTGGTCATAACACTTCAGGAAAGATATGGGCAAATTTGAGAATGTCCAGAGGCAAGTAACAAAATGATTAGAGGTCTAGAAAACATGACCTATGAGGAAATATTGAAAAAACTGGGTTTGTTTAGTCTGGAGAAGAGGAGACAGAAGGGAGACATTATAAAGGGTTTAAGAACAGTATATTAAAGGTTGTTATAAAGAGAAGGAGGATAAATTGTTCTTCTTAAACACTGGACAAGAAGTAATGGGCTTAAGTTGAAGCTAGAGAGATTTAGCTTAGACTTTAGGAAAAACTTCCGAACTGTAAAGGTAGTAAACACTGGAACAAATTACCTAGGGAAGTTGTGGAATTTCCATCACTGGAGGTTTTTAAGAACAGGTTAGACAAACATCTGTTTGGGACAGTTTAGAGAATACTTCATCCTGCCTCGGTACAGGGGACTCGATCAGATGATCTATAGAATTTCCTTCCAATCCTACATTCTGTCATTCTATGTATAAAGAGTGTTTCATAATGCTTTCACACGAAGGGTCTATATTCAATTTCCATAGGCCCCAAATAAATAATGTGTTAATAAACTGTTTAGCTGAGTGTTAAATTTTAGATTAGCAAAATACAATACATAATCACTTAACCTTAGATGCCCCTTTGCATCGGTGCAGGATGTTGCTGCTATCTTTGTCTACAACACCTCTTGCAGGCTGCATGCATTTGGCCTTTCCCAGATGGAGGGAAGGAGGCAATTCCCTACCTCCTCTCTCTCGGGTCTTCCGTCCACAACTGAGTGTCATCAGTCTATTTATAAGGCCTATCTCTGCCTCTTCTAGCCAGGAGACAATTAATTAGTCATCCATCCTCTAGGTGCAAAGCATGACTAAACGGGGTTTTATCTCTTATGTTTCATTATGGGGGTTAAGCCCCATCACTGTAATGGTCTCTCATCTTTTCCATAAAGATATCTGGATTATTAGTATAGTGAATTCAGTTTATAACCATCGAACTTCTGTGTACATCATAAGAACAAGCAGAAGCTGTCCCTGTCTGATTATGTAATAATTTGCGTGTTCTGTGCATTAAAATGTTTTTCACACTTTAGAACTCCAGACTGTATGTCAAAAATATATGAAATTATATCGTTAATCAATACTGGGTTCTCCGAAAGACTAACAAG
This sequence comes from Mauremys reevesii, assembly GCF_016161935.1. Classification (NCBI taxonomy): domain Eukaryota; kingdom Metazoa; phylum Chordata; order Testudines; family Geoemydidae; genus Mauremys; species Mauremys reevesii. The sequence continues at coordinate 157,030,168 of NC_052625.1, forward strand.
AAAATCCACAGTGCTAAAATCTTACTGTACCTTCCACAAATGCTTACAGGATGTTTTTACAGAAGGGCATGCTGTTCTTCCCAGAACACACAGACCAGTTTTCTTGCTTGGATATTCACAGGGTGGTTGACAGTTCAGGTGAAAAAGTTGTGAGTAGCAAGAAAAGGCCTTAGGAAAGAAGACCCATAATGTTGTGTCAAGATATGAGATAGCACCCTTAAAATCAAGGATCTCCTTCCCCACGCCCCCTGGGCATACCTGCAGCATGATTCCTCCAGGGAGTTTTTAACTCATATCTTCTGTATTTGGAAGGATATTTAGCAATGCTATCTACATCAGCAAATTGTGAGATATTCCTTTATATTACTCCACCTTCTTCAAATCTAGATTGTCAAATCCTATAAGAAGTATCTCTAAAAATAGCAATTTATTCCTGGTGTAAAGGACACACAGACACATCCCCAACCTCTTTCTGAACACCCTAAAACTTCCTGAACTTCTTGGTTTACTTCTGAACTTCCTAAAACAATAATGGATAGCTGCCTTGTGCCTTACTGAGACTGGGATGTGGTCATCCTCCAGATAGGTAGAATAAGAGAGAGACATACCATCAGAATCCTCCGACACCAACCAGCTTCTGACTCTTCATGTCCCTTTCCATCAGAGGTTTCACCAAAAACATACCCCATTTCATTCCCAGAAGATGATAAAATCTAGTTTTTGTAATGCACATTGATTCAGGATTACCAGAATGTGTTTTCCCTAAAGATGAGCAATAAAATGAGTGGGCCTACCCTGTGGAGAAGAAGCCAAAGCATATTTGGAACTGCATTAGAAGGGTCACCTTTCTAAATCAAAGGACACCTTAGAGGCATCCTTGACAAATGTCTGAAGTTTTGGGAATGATGGGTATTTTTTGACATCCTTTAGTTTCTTTTTCTCCCTCTTCTCCTATTTTCATTGTGTTATCATTTCCCTGAAAATTGAAGTTAGATGCTGTCAGAGTATAGTGCCTTAGCATGAGAGCAGGTGTAACAAGAAAACTACTTGGAATGACTAACAGTTTATTCATTTTTAGATTTCTTTGCCATTGGGGCTTTGGCATAGGTCTCCTGGTACCCTTAAAGATTTTCTTGCTCTATCTGAATGGAAATGGTCTGCTTGGTATAAACAGGTTCACACCAGATGTTGTTGTTTTTCAAATTTAATATTGTTTAATTTACATAGATACACAAAAAACAAACCCAAACTTGGTGTCACAGACAGGAAATTGCCAATGTATTTCACAAGGTTGTTCGCAGCTGCTTCCAACTCCTAAACTGGATTTGGATATCTGAAATATTTCTCCCTTTTCCAGGTTTTTCAAAATTCTCTCTTTTTTTTTTCTTTTTTTTTTTTGGTACATCATCTCCCTTTTCTGTTATATGTTTCCCCATCCCCAGATGTCCCTTGGTTCAAAGGAAAACATGTGCTGCTTATTAGCACTGAGTAGTATTCCTGCACTGATACTTTAAACATCAGTATTCAGATGGGGCTAGTTCCTCTGAGAACAATGCTGTTCAGGAGTTGCTATATGATTCTCATGGAGATTAAATCTACAGGGTTTGAGGGAAAGAGATCTGTGAAGAGAAGAGAAGCCAGCTGGTTGGAAAATAAAAACATTCACAGAAGGTTCGCTGTCCAAGAAATAACTAGAAGTATAAGGTAATAAAAGGCCTAGCAGTAACAACTATCAGGTTGTCTAGTTAAATTACTGATTCTTGCTGTACATTAATTCATACTGTGAGTGCAGTGTTCCAGTGAGGACTGAGTCAGATTTTAAGATAACTTATTTATTTAACTAGCTACACAAAATAACATATTCAATAAAAACAGTGTTGATGCTCCTGTAAATATTACTTGCTTTGGTCTCTGCAATAGGCTCTTGTCTCTATGTATTGTGAGAGTCAGAGTCAATAAAAAGTGAGGCACTGCATAGTGTCCTGTAGAATGCATGGCAACTTTAAACTTATTCCATCATGTATAAGACATTGAATACACCTTCATGCTATAATACTTTTTACCCAATTATTTTATTCTCCTCTGCCTCAGTTATAAAAACACAAGAGTGTGGAGTGCTCCCTTTGTACCAATCATGGTATGTTTTAAATGTACAGTACATGACTGATGTATGTATAACTAACCTGTGCCAGCATTCATTGCTACTGTGTCACTGATTTTAGTGAAGTCTAGCTCTCTAATGCATTAAGGCTAGAACTTTCTTCAGATGGGGGAAAATAAAAAAAATATGCCTAATTATTTGACGTTATGGCTGGCTCTTGGAAGGCACTATATGAAAGATACTCCTGAAATACCTAAGAAGATAGATAGATTTTGTCGACACTTGTGACTTGTGCATTCCGATATAAATTACTGTCACCAACTCATGGCACATGAACCATTGAACAATTGATAGATATCAAAAATATAGATTTGTTTTAATTAATTGGCATTCTTACTGGCCATCTTCAGGATTAAATAGTCAAACAGATTGAAATACCCTATAATCTCTAAAAGTGTAGGTAAAGCTTGAGATATATTAGCTGAGTAGTGTGAAGAGGATTACACTATGCCTTCTCTGTGGAGAGAACTTATTTCCAAGACTGACAATCTTGCATCTTTCATGAGCACTAGATACACTTAAGACATGACAAAAAATAACTTTTCTTTTTCTGATACATTTCCAGGTGCATATTATGCATCTTACACTTAAAGAAAGTTTTAAACCTGATCTGAATTATTTTCTGACACTCAGTGAGGAAAACGAAGTACTTTCTCATCATCTTAAATACAACTAGCGGTAAGAGATATTTTTAGTTCTGGGTAACAAAATATTCTGTTTTAATGAAGAGAACCCTATACCTTAGAGATATTACCAATGCCTCTAAAGTCACAAACTGTCACTCACCTATATATATATATATATATATATACATATATATATATATATATATATATATATATATATATATATATACATATATACACATCGGTTTCATACATTCAAAAATTACTCATACAGGCAAGAAATAAGAGTTTACTAGCTGATTGACAGATTACCTTTAAATAGAAAAGGTAATAAACAGAGAAAGAGAGATGAGGAATAATAAGCATTCTTTACATTAGCAATTTCGAGAAAGACTTTAGAAACTACAATAGAAAGCCTCCCTTATGAATTTTAACTTAAATCTTTTATTTTATACAATATTTTACATGCTAAAACATTTATGTTGGCACAAATAATCTCTCTATTACACCTCTGCAACCACTTTGAATTCAGTGCTATAAAGATTGGAATTTGACCCACTGCATTTAAATTGAGACAGAATAAAAAATTTTAAAAAGCAAGCAAGAAAATACTGTAGTGGTACCATTAGAATATGTAGTAGGAGTGACATGCTCAACGGAGATGATAGGGTGTTTGAAAAGAAATAATGGAAGAAAAATAATTATGCTTTAAAATCCATTCAGCTCAGTTCTTCTTGAAGCAGATTGTACAATGAAACTTCTTCCCACTACATTGACTAATGGATTCTGTTGCGAAGGTGGCCTTGATTTAAAGAATGTCATTATTGTTTCTTATTTATTTATTATGTCTTTCAAAGAGGTTTCATTATATGATGTTACTGGAAAAAATTAGATACATGATACTTTTACTCTGACATTATACCTGGTAAAACGTGTTGTGCTAGTTCGCTATTTATATTACCACTCTTTGCTGAAAAGATATAAACAAAAATAAATCCATTCAGTTATATATTATCTTTTTATCCTATCTATTAGATTTCATCAGAGTGTGAACCAACATGTTTATTCTATACATGGCTGTCTTTCTGTTGCAGGGTCTGATCCAACTCTCATTAAAACTTATGGAAAAGCATCCATTGACTTAAAAGAGAATTGACTCGATGCCTATATCTGCAGAGTGAAACTATATATATCACCATGATATGTTAAAGTCAGTTATACCACCATATAACCCTTTTTTAAAATGTCTCTGTCCCCTTTATATACATACACACAAAAAAGGAATTCTTTACTCCCAATAAAGAATTCAACTTTTCCTTTAAAAGCTTAGAACATGAAGCTGCAATGTAGTATGTGGTAGAAAAGAAAAGATCACACAAAATTAATTCAGATCTGTGTGTGCATGTAAAGGGGACAGAAGTGAAGAAAAATGTTATGGTGGTAAAATATTGAACAAAATCTCTAGATCACATGTAAACCATTGCAGCACAGTCTATGGACACAGTCAATGGCAAAGCTCCTAGAGACTTAAATGATGCATAGTCAAGTCATACATGATGGAGGGAGAGGGATAGCTCAGTGGTTTGAGCATTGACCTACTAAACCCAAAAGTGTGAGTTCAATCCTCAAGGAGACCACTTAGGGATCTAGGGTAAAAATCTGTCTGGGGATTGGTCCTGCTTTGAGCACCGGGTTGGAATAGATGACCTCCTGAGGTTCCTTCCAACCTTGATATTCTATGATCTGTATCTCAGAATGGAGGGTAATTTTCATGTCTATTTTATTGTAAACAAAATACTTTTTCCACTGTAAGTACTGAACTTGGGATCATTTTTAGGCATTTACAAAGATGAGTGCAGTATAAGAACCTTAAAGCAATAGTAGAGAGTTTACAATATCCATTATCATTCTTACTCTTTATGAGGGGAGAAAATTCCTACTTTTCTCCTTGCAATTTACCACAGTTAGTTTCACATTTTAAATTTACAAGAGACTTAATAAGGAAATATGTAATCGAAATAATGTAACTTCATGATTATCTTGTTAAATTAATACCTTTCAGTTTCATTTGGTCATTATTAAACTTTCAGTTTAGTATCTTTATCTCCTGAGATTCATCTAAAGAAGAAAATATTGCAAATCTAGCCCATTTATATTCAGCAATTAAAGTTTGTGAGTTGTAAAAGAGTTACTGGGTAATTTATTGTGGAGTGACAGAGACTGGAAGGGGCAATAAGCAGAGTGAATGATTCATTTGTGAGCTTACAATAAAGCAGCTACTTTCCAGCTGCTATTCTGTTCTGTTCTGAGCTGATACTGAATGCATTATCAATACTGACTGATGAGATATGGGGACCAGTCATCTGAAACAGAACATGATCTGTGGTGATCAATGGGAATGCCATTGATCATTGTAAACAGAGGATACATTGTGCTTAGTACTAGGCCATTCAAGATGAAAGATGCTCCAGCACTCAATCATATTTCATCACTGGAAGGCAGATTAGCTTAATAGAAAATATATTAACCATGCTATCGAGGACTTTTCAACTCCCCTGCTAGTGTAATAGTCAAAGTCACCCTAAAAAACTGGATTATATTTGTTAGATAAGTAATAACAAAATATGGGTAACCTTGAAATTTCTTCCAGGGAAGATATATATTTTTAGAGCAGCACATAACATTTATTATGGTACCTATTTTTCAGTTAATGATTTCTTTCTGTCTGTACTGCATTTTTTTAAATATTAAACATGTGCTATATTTAGCTAGCTAACAAAAAACATCCAGTCTTCAAATAGCTTATTGGCCACTTGGATCCAATAATACATAACCCTATAGACCACATACTCTTCCTCTCTATGCCTACCATATTCTATAAATAATATTATGTAGTTGTTCACTTAAGTATTCAATACAAACCAAAACCAGCTTAAGATAAATGAAGTCTGATAAAGATATGATTGTCTGCTGTGGGAATTTATAGCAGTGTACAGTCTGAATTAAACATCACATTCCTCAATCCGTCAAACAAACAACTCACTGAGCTTCTGAAATTAATCAGCCTGAAAGCCAAATGAATCCCTTCATTCTGATTCTTCTTATGCTGAAGATTCTTGATTTGATTCAAGTCAAATTTTTCATTTAATGGTTTGAACGAATGAAAGAAAGAGATGTGCCAGATAATGGACATGAGTCATTGCTCTGACAAATTTAATTCCTGAAATAAATGAAGAACTCTGGCAATGAACCTTGAAGCACCTGGTTATGTTTTGACTTTGTATTGCCCTCCTGATGTTTAACAATGGAGTTATTCAGTCTCTCTTCTGCGACACTCAAATGTTTTAATAGAAATCGGAGACTTTACAAAGGCCAGATGGTCAATATTGAAGTTTGGTCCTTGTTGATTTGTTTTCTCCTGGTGTCTTCTTATTTCCATAAGACTTGTACTGGAAGTAGTTTATTTTGTGCATGTTAATCAAGTGCTGGAATTCAACGTGTGTATCATAAACAAAAAATAATTACTGTGTACATTTTATTTCCTTTCAGGAGTATTTTTGTTATGTAAAATGCTCAATTACAATTTCACTTTTTACAAAAAGCTCCGCTATTGTGTTGCAAATTCTTTGGTTGTTCAGTGATGTAATTTCATAGCTGTTAATAAAAGGGCATTGAAGAATTGTATCAGGCACTCGATTTAGAAAGAAGCCTCCCAATTATATGCTTCAGTTTGGCAGTAGGCAGTTGCGTGGGTTGATTGCTACCCTCTGACTTCTATAATATTTATTTAAAAATTTCATTGGTTTCTTCCTCTGCTTCTAAGTACATTGTCTTTCTCTTTCTCTCCCAGTCCTCTTTGATGAGCCCACAAGATTTGCTCTAAACTTATTATGACCTAAGTTCAAGTGAAAAAAAAATATTTCTCTCCTGGTACTCAGTCTGTGCTATGTGCCTGTTTGAAACCCCTTACTGGCTTCCATCCACCTTCCACATCAAGTCCACACATCTTGTCCTAACCAGTCAGCTCCTCTTGACATCTTAATGCTCATTACTTTCTATTCTCCTTCATGCTGTCTGTTCCCTTGCTAATAAGGAACCTTGCACACCTATTGTTCTTGTCATAAACAGACAGTTAAGGGTTAATTCCTCTTTTACCTGTAAAGGGTTAAGTAGTTCACAAAGCCTAGCTGACACCTGACCAGAGGAACCAATGGGGGGACAAGATGTTTTCAAAGAGAGAGGAGGGAAATCAGTCTTTTGTCTGTTCAGAAAAGTTCCTGCCCGAGTGAAGGATCCAGAAATCAGCTATATAACATTTCTTAAAAGTAGTAAGTGTTTAGAGAAGGAATGTATTAGATTATGTTTATTTTCTTTTGTGACTTCCTTTTTTCATAGAGGAAGAATCAAATTGGGTTTCTTTGTGTAACTAAGGTTTTGCCCAGAGGGACATCCTCTGTGTTTTGAATCTGTTGTCTGTGAGAGTAGCTTGCATGCTAATCTCACAGAGGTATTCCATTCATCCTTTTCTTTAATTAAAAGTCATGTTTTAAGAACCTAATTGATTTTTCCTTGTTTTAAGATCCAAGAGTTTTTTTTGGATCTGGGCTCACCAGGAATTGGTGGGAGGTGAATCAGTCTCAATGCTGCCAGGAAAAGGGGAATAAAGACTGGGAAAATATTTGGGGGGAAGACAGAGTTTCCAAATGACTCTTCCACAAACGTTTGTTTAAACTATTTGGTGGTGGCAGCTACTAGATCTAAGCTGGTAAATAAGCTTAGGGGTTATCTCATGCAGGTCCCCACATCTGTACCCTAAAGTTCAGAATGGGGCTGACACCTTGACAGTTCTATATACAGAATTAGTGTTACCTATTTTTTTAATCAGGCGCTTATTTCTCTTTCTATATTTTAAACAATGTGCATCAAGTATGGGGGTTCAGAAGGATGATTTTAGTTTCTTGTCTTTTTTTCTTTCATGCAGCAAAATTTTACATTTCAAATGATTTTTATGTGGAAAGAGAAGTTCAGATTAATTTCTAATTTGTTTAGTATTAATTTTATCCTGCTTTGGAATAATAATCTGTTCAGTAATTAAACAGATACACTACAAGTAACTGAAGTACATTATGGCGAGGGCAGCAAAGAATCCTGTGGCACCTTATAGACTAACAGACGTTTTGCAGCATGAGCTTTCGTGGGTGAATACCCACTTCTTCGGATGCAAGAAGATGTCTTCTTCGGATGTCTTGCATCCGAAGAAGTGGGTATTCACCCACGAAAGCTCATGCTGCAAAACGTCTGTTAGTCTATAAGGTGCCACAGGATTCTTTGCTGCTTTTACAGAACCAGACTAACACGGCTACCCCTCTGATTATGGCGAGGGGTTATACTATATTAAAGATCTGTTTGGCTTGTCAGTGTTCATTTTGTGTATACGAGTAAGGAGAGCTAACATCATCACAGACCAAGCCCGTCTGTTTAAAGACCTGGTTTATCAAGGTACGTAAGCACAGGCCTAACTGGAAACATCAGTAGTCCCACTGAACTCAATGGGATAACTAGTGTTTAAAGGCCCCAATTCAGCCAACCATCCCTGTTCAGTAAACCACTTCATTATGTGCTTGAATCCAATTAAAGTGGGATTTAAGCATATGCTTAACTTTAAGTACAATCTTACATGCTGAAAAAGGATAGATTTAAACATGTCCTTTAAAAGATACACTAAAGTGGAGCTGGAATTATGCACTTGCTTAGTTATCTTGTTGAGTTTGGACTTAATTGTCCTTTCCTGAACATTTTTTTTTTGGTCTGGATAAATTAGATTTGTACAGCAATAGAAATAAAACATTGCATTCAATGTTCCACTTTTGGATAGTAATTCATAAACTGTAGGTGAGTGCATTAATCTCATTCTCCATTCTATATTCAAACTTCACAGTACATTGAAGAAGTTGGTCTTCACTCCTGAATTCATTTTTACCACTGAGCTTAGACAAACCAAATTATGATAATATACCATATAATAAATTTTAGCCTGAGATTAGTTATGATGGGATTAGATAGTTATTTATGAATGAATACATTAATCTCTTTCCAGTGCCAAAGCTACCTTAATATATTTGCAACTCATGTACACATCTGAGAAACCAAATTAAAATAGGTGGTGGGGGATGAGAACAATTTATTTTTGGACTGTGGGTTAGCAGTTGGATCCCTGATATATACCAGCTGAATTCTGTTTATTTCACAGATAAATTGTAGCATGATTGATTTAGCCTATGAGTCTCTATTATTTGACTTATGTCAAATATAATATCTATTTAATGTAGTTGCTGTAAATAGTTTGCTCAATCAATATATGAACTGCAACAAATTGTACACAGTGGTCCAGATCCTGTTATCAGTTACACAATTTAAATGGAGTCACTATGGATTTGCTCTTGCTTAACTGAGGGCAGAATTTGGTAATGAAGAATTCTTTGGACACACATTAACTTAGCCATTCTTAGTCACAGCATAATAGAAATACATGAGTAAAAGGACTCCTGGTTAACAAATCTATATTCATACTAACACAAGATGTATAGTTTACCTTTGGAACAGAATAAATATGGAGCCTGATTCGCCATTGCTGTGCACTTTAATAATTTACACTACTGGAAAGTGAAAGCTACTAGTCTGATATAGGAGCCTTTTAACATCTCTTACATACTCACTTTGCACTGGCGTACTTTGCACAAGGTGCAAGGAAATGGTGAATCAGGCCCAGAGAATCTCTAAAGAGTGGCCAAACACTCAGTATGGCTAGCCTATTACTCATAGTTTGGACTATGGCCCTAATCCAGGAAAGCATATAAATATGTTTAAACTCACCCCTCTTCAGCAAATCATTTCAGCATCTTCTTAACCTGAATTACATGTTTAAGTTTCATTGAAATCAGTGGGACTTCAGCTTGTGTGTCAGTATATTGCTGGATAGTGCTGGACAGCTGAATTCAGGGCTATTATTCTAGAATGGTCCTAAAGGAGGACGCTTTGTAAAGGCCTTCCCTTATATTAAAATCCATTTTGTACTTTTGTTATTATAATTTGTGAGTTTATTCAAAGGGATTACATAATCTCTTTGTAGCCCAGATGCACAATTCAGTTTGACTTGCATCCGAAGATGTGGGTATTCACCCACGAAAGCTCATGCTGCAAAACGTCTGTTAGTCTATAAGGTGCCACAGGATTCTTTGTTGCTTTTACAGATCCAGACTAACACGGCTACCCCTCTGATACTTGACAGTTTGTCTATAGGTTTTTTCCAAAGTGGATAACGTCACATTCCCCATTATTAGATACAATATTTTGCTATTTCCTCTAACATTTGTAATGGCATTGTTTAAAAGCCCCTCTGAGATTTAAGTGTCTTTGGAAGGCATATATGTGTGGTGAACTGTACATGGGGTATGGTAGCAGGGGGAAGAGAAGTTCTTTCAGAGTAGGTGTAGATCTAGCTCTCTCCATGCCCAGTGGAAGAAAGAAAATAAATAAAAAGCGCAAATCCAAACATCCCTTAGAGTTTATTTTATTTTTAACTGTTTTTTTGTCTGAGATTTCTGTGCTCAGTGATGTTTTCTGACTGCATCTGAACAAAATAGTATAGTACATTATAAAGCATACGATAGCAGTGATTGAAAAGTGGTGTCTGTATTCTCTCTGTGCACTGGGCAGAGAGTTTTCATTTCATACATCATTTATAACTTGCTTCAGTGATTCCAAAAAGTCAGTACAAATCTTTTACACAAAGAAAATCAGATGAATATATTTGTCCAGAATGGCAAAAGCTACAGATAAGGTTACGTTTGAGAATGTCTTTATAACCCCTGTTTTCACACATGCAGCACAACTTCCTAAAAAACTTCTCTTGTCTTGGCTGAAATGTTTTCAGAATTTTAGTGGAAAGTGGTTGGTAGTTAATTGCATTTTTGGAAAGTTTGAGCAAAATCCACTTTATCATTATTGAGTTGAGTGACATTGAGTGACATGTTTTAAGTCTGTTGAAATTCTGGACCCAAATATTTATAATGTCTCAAACAATAATAACAATTTGATTTCGGTCTATATTACTATATTATACGCACTAGTAATGCATATATTAACATGGACCTAAAAAAAAGAAAAATCCTTGTGAATTCAAGCATCTCTGATTTTGTGGGTCTTTCGATTCTAAATCCAAATGAATATATTGGGCCCATCTCTAGCAGCATGTTATATCTTTGCTTAATACAATTTTTACAATAAATAAAGACAAAAATATATTTCTTGTTTGAAAGTTTTATCTGAACACATTGTGCACATATTTCACTTGACTGTGGACAAAAAGCTAGCTCAGTAATAATCTACCAACACAACTCTGTCCCTTTCAGGTTTTCATACATGATTTTGTGTTCTATATTTCATTGCAATCTTCCCTCCTAAGAATATTGCCATAGGCTGACAGTCAATATCAAAGCTCAGTCTCATCATGTCAAACATAATGAAAAAGAAAAATAGCAAATAAGAAAGCTGGCACCAGACATTCCTAGGGGTCCCACTTGTACAGATTCTGTAGGTTCCTCTGGTTTATCAAGCAAATCTGAGTTAGAAAGATGTTCCATTAGCTCTACTTGCATCACTGGAGTATCATCCATCAAAAACATCTAATGGAAAACAGCATACTAACTTAAGAAAGGTATTCAAACTATATTATTGAATGACATAGGGAACCTACTATTCCTTCTTTTTTTAATCTCCCCCTAATAAATAAACCCAGGGACAAAACTACGGCCTGTTTTTAAAAACAAACAAACAAAAAACATAAGACTAAACCATATGTCCTGTTAGTGTTGAATATGCAGATATTGAGTGTTACAGTAATGGTGCTTGTTCCATGTTTCCCACTTAAGGAGAAGGATTCAGGGAGAACATGAAATACTCTGCTATGTAGTAGGAAGGTCAGAGGAAAAATGTGGCAGTTAGAGGTTAAACCAATACAAAATTGAGATATAATTGATGCATACAGATAATCCTCTAACTGCTCCCTAGCTATACTTATGCTACCCAATTTTTAGAACTCTGGCCCATTCTACGAAATGTGAAAAAACAGGAACCTACTTGCACTGGTGGTAAATGGGGATCACTTACATTATCACTTACATATTGGGTCTTCCTTTACATGGAGAAATTTGGTCTAAATCTTTCAGGTAGATTGTTAAACAAAGTGTGGATTCCACTTAAAACTGGCTTTTTATTGATGATATTGGTGGTGATGTTCTTGATTTGCAGAAATTGCTGTCTTATTCAGCACAGTATTAACACAGCTGGGAGCACTACTGACTTCTTCTGAACAATTCTTCACGTTTTCCCAGACATTTAAAGTAGCAGCCATACAAGGTCTAGACTAGCTTAATTTCTTTCAATTCATAAAAAAATACCAATCCTTTGGTGTAAGATTTCTCAGGGCCTTTTAAAATATTAGTGTAATAATATTTTTGTATATAAAAAAAGAAGGCTGGCATAATGTCTCTGTGATAGAGTGCTTGGAAGGCCAGTCAACCTAGCAGTTAGTGCACATGACTTTCAGTTCCCTTTCTGGCTGAGGTACCTGGTTCCAGATATTTAGCCAGGAACCTTCTGGTCTCCACTCATATCTGGGCCTCAGTCCTTAAGCAAGTATTGTAGGGAGACACCTTGTGTCTCCACCAGATCCAGCACAAGAGAAGTAACACCAGCAGTCATACCAGCAGAGTCTAAACCCATCGTCCGGGGTACTTCCTATCTATGTCCCTTCAGTTTGAGTCATTGCCTCTATAGTCCAAACAATCTATAGTAGCGCCCTGTTGTGGACTTTTTTTGCAGCATCCTGCCACAGCCTCAGTTCCCTCTGGGCATGGGCAGAAGTAAGGCTTGAGAAGCCTAGCCCCACAATGGCCTTACAGTCAGATAGTACAAGTCACTCACTACTGGGTGCTTCCCAGTGTCTTCTATCTTGAATGCTCCCTAGCTAGCTTCTTACACTGCACAATCTGTCCCACACTTAGGGTACGTCTTCACTACAGGCCGGATAGGCAGGTAGCAATCGATTTCTCGGGGATCGATATATCGCGTCTCATCTAGGAACTCCGGAACTCCACCAACGCGAACGGCGGTAGCGGAGTCGACATGGGGAGCCGTGGACGTTGATCCCGTGCCGTGAGGACGGTAAGTAATTCGATCTAAGGTGCTTCGACTTCAGCTACGCTATTCATGTAGCTGAAGTTGCGTATCTTAGATCGATCCCCCCCCAGTGTAGACCTGCCCTCAGAGTACCTTTCCTAGACCTGAAGAAGAGCTGTGTGTGACTCAAAAGCGTGTCTCTCTCACCAACAGAAGTTTGTCCATTAAAAGATATTACCGCCTCCACCTTGTCTCTTTAATATCCTGGGACCAACATAGAAACAACTATGCTGCATACCCCATTGTCCTCAGAAGTCTGTCTCTCAGTCAAAGGTGCAATGCTTCTCCCCCAGCAGCTGTCAGGCTTGTATTCAGGGGCAGCTCCAGGCACCAACACTCGAAGCATGTGCCTGGAGTGGCAAGCCGTGGGGGGCGGCCTGCCAGTCACCATGAGGGCAGCAGTCAAGGTGCCTTCGGCAGCATGCCTGCGGGAGGTCTGCCAGTCCCACGGTTTCGGTGGCAATTCAGTGGCAGGTACGCTGAAGGCACGGGACCGTGGGACCTCCCGCAGGCATGCCGACGAATCCGCATTACCAGCAGACCTCCCGCAGGCGTGCTGCCAAAAGCCGCCTGACTGCAGTGCTTGAGGCAGCAAAATACATAGAGCTGCCCCTGCTTGTAGTGACACTCCCCCTCATGTAGACAGGCAGAGCTACTTCTTGCCTCTTCACTAATCAGCCCTGAATTGAACTAGTTTCCCTCCTTTTCTTCTCCTTGTAGAACTGGCATTGGCTGCAGATATAGTGGGGTGGGGCTAGTTGGTCAAATAGGCTTACTTTTTACCTTTTCCTGTAGGTGTGAAGCTTCTCTGCTCCATCACAGTCTCCTCTCAAAATGTTCTTTCCTATTCCTGTCATTCCTCCACTAAACCCTCCTCTGCTCAGTTAATCAGTGATTACAATGAAGTAATGAAATCCCCACATAAAAAATAATGAAGAAAACTGCTTTCCCAGAAAACCAAGTTGTTGTTGTGATATCAACAAACACTCACTTTTTATCTTCTTTTTCCCTCCTCACCTAACAAGGTTTCTAGTGGTTGTAGAAAAATAGGCTTTGTGTTGCTACAAAACCAACTTACTTTCACGTACTTTTCTTTTTTTCCCAGTTTTTCATTGAATTTTTCATTGAGGAACATGTTTGATTATATTGGGAACAATCAATCTTTCCGCATACCTATTGCAACTTTTCTCTTCTCCAAGAACATTAATAAGTCAAAGCTCTAAAGTCACCAACCTCTGACTTTACAATTCTGCCAAGTGAAATCATAATTTTAATTATATGTGGATAGCTGCTTCTGCATTTATAGCCTTTGGGCAAAATTTTTAAAGATATTTAGGCACCTAAAGATGCATATAAGTGCTTAGTGGGATTTTCAGAAGCACCTAAATCCCACAGAAATTAGTGATGAGTGCTCACGTGCTTTTGTAAATCCCATTAAGTGGCTATCTGCATCTGTAGGCACCTAAATAAATCAAAAAATCTGTCCCTTTATTCTTTATTTCCCCTATGTGCATTTCCAATTAGAAAATAGTGTGTCTACTGACACCAGCTTCCCACCTGCTAAAAAATTCAACAAGCAGCACCAGTGCACTTATTCAAAATACTCTAAGAGAACTTCTAACACCACAGGACCCACTGAGAAGTCACGTGTCTTGGCAGTCTCAGGAACGTCTTGCACATCCTGGAGTAGGGTGGATTCTATGGATGGGTCAGGCATGCTGAGATTGGTGCCTTAAGATATAACACTAAGGCTTATAGGTCTGCTTGGGGATGCTGGTGTAACTTAGGGTACATCTACACTTCAAGCTGGAGGTGTAATTTCCAGCTCAGGTAGACAATGCACACGAGCTTTGATCAAGCATACTAAAAATAGAAGTGTAGCCGTGGCAGCACAGGTAGTGGGATGGGCTAGCCACCTCAGTGAGTATCTAGAATCCAAGACAGAACTGCACTTTGTGTGGCTAGCCCGTCTGACAGTCCCACTGCTGCAGCTATACTTCTGTTTTTCTTGCCCCAGCTCAATCAAAGCTAGTGCCCATACATCAACCTGAACTGGAAATTATGCCTCCAGACTGAAGTGTAGACATACCCTTAGAAAGCCCTTAGGATTGTCTATGCCAGGGGCTCCTCCAGTCCCAGAGCAATCCAGGTTCAGGAGGGTTCAATAGTGGTGGCCTAAAGCCATATGAACTCTCACCTCTGCCTGGGCTGTGGTGTGACTCTTACTGTTACTGTATATTTCTAACTCAAATGACGGATTTTTTTAAGTTTAGGAAAAGATTAAACCATTTCAGAGTAAGAGAACGTTTAAAATTATATTAACTTCAAGCTTGCAAAAGAAAATGAAAGTGATGCTCTAGCAACAATGCTAATATGGAAGAACTTCCAAGAAACTGTATCACTGTTTTCCAGTTAGGCCAAGGGATGTCTTCCTGTGAAATTAAGAAAATACTTATTGCAATATATGTGTATTTGAATTAGAAATAGGGTTACACTAATTAATTTATTTTAAATATTTATATGTAATCCTTTTATAATCCACTTTTAATGTAAACTGGACACACTTCTAAGCATACATTATTCAAAATAGCAAAACATCATAAAATTAGACAATCGTAAAAGGAGAGAGACTGAAAAAGCTAACGGTTGTCTGCTGTGGTCAGATATTCAGAAAGAGTTGTGCACCTGTCTTCTCAAAATCAAGTCCCTTTAGGGGTCTTGAGTTCTCCCCCAGATGCCACTGGTAGTGCTACAGCAGCTCAACTACATTGGAGCAGCTGCACCAACATAAGCTCTGTAGTGTGGCCATAGCCTAAGGGCTCATCTGCACTTGCCATTTAAAGTTGAAAAAGTCCCTTTTTTGCGCAAAAAACATGGGAGTGTCTACACTTGCCAATGACTTCTTGCGGTGAAACTTAGAAATTTCACTGCAAACAAGAAAACCACCTCCATGAGAGGCATACAGCTCTCACTGGTAATGCTTTTACAGTAATATGCAAGTGAAGACACAATCTTCCAGTTTATACAGCTTTTAGCCTCCTGAGGATATCCCACAGTGCCTAGGTGACCACTCTGGCCGGCAGCTCTGCTGCTCTGATGCCAGGTAAACAGACATCCACCCCTCCCCAGTGAAGCCCTGGGAATTTTGAAACTCCCCTTCCTGTTTTCATGCAAGTGCTCACTTATCATCTGGCCAGGTGACAATACCTGCTCCATGGAGCAAACGATCCCCTGCTTGGAGCAATTCTGAGCTACTGGAGCTTATCAGTGTTTGAGGAGAGGAGGCTGTGCAGGGACCCAGGATGTCCTGCAATCACCCACTCCCTTCCCACAAGACGTATTGTCAAAATGGAGAGAGCTCCACTGTGGGATAGCTGCCCTAGAGAACTACTTTCATCGGCAATGGAAGTGCTACTAATGTAAACACTCTCTGACGCCTGGGGAATTAAGTGAGTACACAAACCAGAGCTTTACTTTCACCGGTGAAACTTACAGCGCAGAAACTCTGCAAGTGTAGACACACCCTAAATTACTTGCTCAAGATCACACAGGCAGTCTGTAGTGGAGTATGAAATTGAACCTGGGTCTTCAAAGTCCCAGGCCAGCAAAAGGAATTTAAAGGCACCAATGAAGATAAAGTGAGAATCAGCCCAAACCTTCAGTCACAACTTGAAATGAACCCTTTTTAATTCTTAGAATATTTATTTATTTTCAAGTTCTCTATATTTCTAGGTTTTAGTCTGAGACTAAAGCATAAGTGCTTCTAGAAATCTGTTCTCATTAGGGCTGCAGACCCGTATTCAAAACTCTTGATTCTTGAACAGTTAACATTAGAGCTGGATGGACACTGGAAAACATATTCATCCAGTATTTTATTTGAAAAAAATCATGAAGTTTATCAGCTAAATCAAATATTATGCAATCCACTTTAGGTTTGCGATAAGCATCAGAACTGTGGGGATCTTATTATAACCAAACCTCACTGAGGTTCATTGATCTTTGTTTTATCTTTGCTACTAAATACGTGCATAATGTAAAACACCTTATAGAAGATGTTGCACATAAGCAATCTTCTGTTATTCATATACTGTGTACTTTGATTAAAGAAAAGATAAAATTAGAAGTGGGGGAATAAGCCTAAAGAAAAAGGATTGTAGTTCACCTGAAATAAAACAGGGATGTATAATATATTTTAAAATCAATGAGACTCTGTGTAGTTTAATTAGTTATAGTGAGAAAACATTTAATACTGATAATTTACAGAACAAAATAATCCCAGGCTACATTCTTAGGAAAATGAGTTTGATAATGAGATTTCTACTTTCATCCTGAACAGAGTTACAATGAAACATTATTATTATTCCTTTTACTAACTAGTTCAGATGTCCTATATTAAGTTTCCATTATGGGCAGTATGAAATGGGGTGCCGAGGGAGACAAGGTAAGATGTCTGCCTTAAAGAATTGCTAAATTTTAGGAGGAAATGGAGAATTCCTTCATTATTTTGATTAAGGGGATCTGCAAAAACATTCAAGATTATGCATAATGTATTTGGTTAGTAGGAAACAGCTGAATTTGGGAGCTGCAACACAGTACATGTTTTGCCAAAGTGTTCATGTGTTCATCTACTTTTTATTGTGATTATCTGTATGTGGACATAGATAGTTTAAAAAAATCATTTAATATCATAGTTATTTAAGAATTTTCTATCTATGGGAACAAATTTGTCAAGAAAAATCCCTCAGTGCAAAGCAAACTTCTTGCACATTACAGTCTACACAACAACAGAAATGCTCTGAAGTGACAACTGTAGAACTGTAGTTTATAAAGAATAAATACACACTAGATTTCATTTTTTAATATGCACAGCTTGGTTTTGTTTTGTTTGTTTCATTGTTGTTGTTGTTTTCCTTTACACTTATCTTTATTTATGTTTTCTGTCACAGGCACTTAAAATATATGAGTTGAGTCCGTAGAAGCATATGCTACAGTAATGTTACAGTAAAAGACAACCCTTGAAAAAATTCTTGCTTTTCCAAAGACTCTTTTCCATGCAGTTGACTAACAAAGAGACAAGCCATTATAATTAATACGGTCAAATGTTGTTTTTTTTTCAAAATCCCTCAGCATTTATATTTCCTGTTGACTTCAGAGCTAAGCTAAAACTGAGTGCTTTTGAAAATTCCACCTCACCTGTATAACATTAATATCATATATAATTTGCATTTGTCATGACTCATAGACTCTAATACCAGAAGGAACCTTAGTGAACATCTAGTTTGAGCTCCTGCACATTGAAGGCCACAGAATCTCACCCACCCACTTCTGTAATAGACCCAGAACCTCTGGCTGAGCTACTGGAGTCCTCAAATAATGATGTAAAGACTTCAATTACAGAGAATCCACCATTCACTCTAGTTTAAACCAGCAAGTGACCCATGCACCATGCTGCAGAGTGAACACCTCACAGGATCTATTCCAATCTGACCCCAAATGTGATCAGTTAGACACTGAGCATGTTGGCAACACCCACCAGACAGAAATAATTCACTGTATAAATCAGTCTCTGGTCATTGAGGAATATTTGCTACTAGAAATCGTGATGGGCCAAATTCCACTGTAGGCAGTCTCAACACACCATCCCCTCCATAAACTTATCAAGCTCAGTCTTAAAACCAGTTAGGGTTTTTGCCCCCACTGATCCCCTTGGAAAGCTGTTCCAGAACTTCACTCCTTTGATGATTAGAACTTTTATCTAATTTCAAGCCTAAAGTTGTTGATGGCCAGTTTATATCTATTTGTTCTTGTGTCCACAGTGGTGCCTTACTTAAATAACTCCTCTCCCTCTGTGGTGTTTAGCCTTCTGATGTATTCATAGAGAGCAACCATATCTCTCCTTAGCATTCATTTTGTTAAGGTAAACTGGCAAAGCTCCTTGAGTCTCCTCTCGTAAGGTAGGTTTTCAATTCCTCTGATCATCCTAGTAGCCCTTGTTAGGACCTGTCCAATTTGAATTTATCTTTCTTAAACATGGGATATCAGAACTGCACACAGTATTCCATATGAGGTCTCATCAGTGCCTTCAATTCTGGTTGAACACTTCCCTATCTCTGCATGATATACTTCGCATGATGCATTTTAGGATTGCATTAGCCTTTTTCATAGTTAAATTTAAGGCCACAATTGTACAAACAGCTCTGGAAAGTTACTTGCCTGGCTAATTTCATAGGATTAGGGTGTAAGTGGTTGTGTAGCTGTGTGACATGACACGACACATATCAGAATCAAACCTATTGGCTAATGTTGAACTAACCTTCTCTAGTTCTGCTAGGGTATGTGTATGCTGGAGCTGGTGGTGTAGTTTCCAGCTTGGGTAGACATAAGAATCTATGTTTTCAGATCAGATCATACTCGAGGCAGCTAGCCTGTCCTGCCATTTGTGCTGCTGCAGCCACACTTCTGTTTTTAGAGTACTCACTTGCTCAGAGCTAGTGTGCATATGTCTACGTGAGTTAGGATTCACACCTCCAGCTCAAATGTAGGCAAACCCTTAAAAGCACTTCACTCCTAATGAAAAAGGATCTAAACCAGTTTCTAAGCTGGTTTCATTGTATTATTATTTGTGTTGTGGTTGAACTTAATGGCCCTCCAAACTGAGGCTTGGTCTACACTACATACTTACTTTGAGAAACATAGTTAAACTGACCATAACGCCCCCGTGTAGATAGAGCTATGTCGGTGGGAGAGCTTCTCCCGCCAACATTGCTAGTGCCTTTTACAGAGGAGGGGAAGATATTAAGCCAATGTGAAACAGCTCTCCTGTCGGCTTGGAGCATCTTCACCACAAGTGCTACAGCAGTGCAGTCGCATCACTGCAGCTGGGCAGATATAAATTTGTAGTGTAGGCCCTTAGATGACAGCCCTGTTGTGCTAGGTAGTGTGTATACATATAGGAAGAGACGGTCCCTGCCCCAAAGAACATACAAACTATGTAAACAAGGCAGACAAATGGCGGAAGAAAGGAAATATTATTATCCCCATGCAGAACTCAGGCAGAGAGACATTAACATTTTCCACAACCACAGGAAGTCTGTGCCTTAACCGCAAGATAGTCGTCCCTCATGTTCTCATATTGTAGAAGCATGTAGAAATTCATGGATAGGCTGATATTTGCCTTCAAATTGCAACATGCAAAAATTCTGTGGTCCAATCACTGTATATGAGTAAGAGTCTGAGTCTGAAATATTGCATATCAGAAACAGTGGCACTGGAGAAATTAATTTCAGCTTTATCTTTTTAATACACCCACATTGTGATCCTCATATAGGTATCCTTAAATAGGTATATTATGGACTAAGGTAATAAAAGCATCCCATTATGTCCCACCAATGTGCTTCATCCTTTATCTGACAAGAGAGCCCTCAGGATGAGAAGGTGATCCAGTGTCCATGGTATCTGTAATTTCCTGAATGATACTTGGCTGCATTGTCAGAAACGGTCAGGGTCAAAACTAATCTTGTAAAAGCTACTGAGCCCTTTTCCAACATGTATCTTATATTTAGATAGAAAATGTATTTTATTAATACAGAACTGTAGATAAGGAACCAACCTCCAAAAGATAACCAAGAACAACATGTAAGGAAATCGTCTTTTGCAAAATTTAAGCCTACACGATTTTTGCTGCAGCCTAATCTGTCCATATTTTTTTTTATTATTTTATTTTATTTTATCACCCCTCAGCATTACATCCTGGGGATTTTTAAAAACAAATAACCTTCAAAATATACAAAATCATTAAGCAAAAAATGGGGAAAGCCACTATCTATAATTTATCCCCATGAGTCACCAATAAATCCTGACCATGAACCAACGCCATAGATGTGGTAGTCAAGAATTTTCAGGTGCTCAAATGCACTCATTCTAATTTGACTTTACTTAATATTCTCACAGTGTTTAAGAGTGCTGTCTTCTGGAGGTCACTGATCATGCTATCCTGCACTCCTGAAGTGTTCTCGAGCTGCTCATTCATACTCTTAAGGATCACTCTATGTGCTCCAATAATTACTGGGATCATCTTTATATTAGTTTTCTATAATCATTCCACTTTGTGGCAGAGTTCTTCAAACTTTTCCGTCTTTTTTTATGTGTCTGTCAGCTGGTACAGCAATATCAATTAACATGGTCTTGTCTTATTTTCTATAACAACAATGTCCAGTCTGTTTCCCTGTTCCATTCCATCTGTGATAATTGCCAGATCCCATAAAATCTTAGCTTTGTCATTCTCTAGAGCACTTTCATAATACCACATAGTTCCTTTAAATCCATACGTGCCACAGTGACTCCAATGCAGACACCTGGTGACCTCATAGTGTCTGTTCAAATATTCTCCCCCAGACAGGCTCCTGAGAGAGAATATTAACTTCTTCTTCTTCCTTTAGATGTCTATAATATGCCTCCATATAATATATACTCGTTCATAAGCTGAATGTTTTTGGTAAAAAAGTGACGTAAAGAGTTATAAACAGGTCTACACCAAAAAATTTATGATTTTAAACTGTATGGCAGGGGTCGGCAACCTTTCAGATCTGGTGTGCCGAGTCTTCATTTATTCACTCTAATTTAAGGTTTTGCGTGCCAGTAATACATTTTAATGTTTTTAGAAGGTCTCTTTCTATAAGTCTATAATATATAACTAAACTATTGTTGTATGTAAAATAAATAAGGTTTTTAAAATGTTTAAGAAGCTTCATTTAAAACTAATTTAAAATGCAGATCCCCCCGACTGGTGACCAGGACCTGGGCAGTGCGAGTGCCACTGAAAATCAGCTCGCGTGCCACCTTTGGCATGCGTGCCATAGGTTGCCTACCCCTCCTCTATGGAATCATTGAATTGAATATCTAACACATAGTAGTTTTGTTTACCTGGAGCGTCTGCAGGCTTGGAGCCCCTCAGTGGTTCGCCGTTCCCAGCCGTCGCCACCTCCCGCAGCTCCCATTGGCTGGGAACAGTGAACCTCGGCCACAGGGAGCTGAGGGGATCCATGCCTGCAGACGCTCCAGGTAAACAAAACTACTATGTATTAGATATTCAATGCGATGATTCCATAGAGGAGGGGTCGGTAACCTATGGCACACATGCCAAAGGCGGCACGCGAGCTGATGGCTGGGACCCAAAGTTTGCCAACCACTGAAATATAGGGTCAACTATATTTCCCCCTGCTCAAAGCAGGACCAACACCAACTAAATCATCCCAGCCAGGGCTTTTTCAAGCTAGGCCTTAAAAACCTCTAAGGATGGAGATTCCACCAGCTCCCTAGGTAACCCATTCCAGTGCTTCACCACCCTCTTAGTGAAATAGTGTTTCCTAATATCCAACCTAAACCTCCCCACTGCAACTTGAGACCATTGCTTCTTGTTTTGCCATCTGCCACCACTGAGAACAGCCTAGCTCCATCCTCTTTGTGGTTGAAGGCTGCTATCAAATCCCTCCTCACTCTTCTCTTCTCCAGACTAAATAACCCCCGTTCCCTCAGCCTTTCCTCATAAGTCATGGGCCCTAGCTTCCTAATCATTTTTGTTGTCTTCCACTGGACTCTCTCCAATTTGTCCACATCCCTCCGGTAGTGGGCGGACCAAAACTCCATATATAACTTACTCTGAAAACTTAATGGCATATTTCAACCAACTTGACTTTAAAAGCTCTTACATATATATGTGTATAAAATATAGAATAATATAAAATTATAAATTTTATATGTATAAATTTTATTAATTGTCCTATGATTTTGACTTGTGTTTATTTTTAAATTGTTGATTTTTGAAAACTATTTTTGGTATACACTTTAAATTTTCACTAAAATTGTTTGTTTTTCAAAAATTGAAACCCAATTTTTCAGCCGAGCTTTGCATGAAAACTTTCACTAAGGTTAAAAACCCAGTATGAATAATGTTTTGTGGACCAGCTCTATTTTGAACACTGATTTCACCTCATGTATCAAAACTTCAAAACATTGGATCTAAATCCAGTGTTCAACTTGTGCAAAATAACTAATAAATAAAATAAAATTTATTCTTTCTGATGGGATAACTGGGTTTTGGTCTCAAATGTAGAAGGAGTGCAGGAAATATTTTTTTTAAACTGTCTATAAGGTGTTAATCTGCTTTTTTTTTAAACAGAACCAAACTATATTTCTTTGTTTCTATAGTCTTTGTACTGCAGAAAAGTGATTTGCCAACATGTTATAAATATATATGACCTAATGAGGAGCAAAATAAGATTGTCATGGACATGAAGACAACTTTGGGCCTGACTCATCTCTCCTCAGGCCTGGATTCAGCAAAGGATGTAAGCACTTCCTTAGTTTTAAGGACATAAGCAGTTCCATTGAAGGCACTGGTTAAACTTGCTTAAACTTCAGCACTTGCTTAAGTATTTTGCTAAATGGGAGCCTTTCATTACAGTAAGTATTGATGTCATTATAACCATACCAGATTGTTCATAGTTCTAATCAGTAAAATATAAAAGTTTGTTTCTCATCTTTGAATTATGCAAAATTCTGTTAGTATTTGGGTTCAGATATGAAATCTGAAGTAGCAGAATATTGAGTTTATCTTTTTCAGGTCCCCTGAAACTTTTAGCAAAACTCAAAATGCAAATATTGCTACCATTGGACACAATGTAGTTTAAAAGGGAGAGTACATGCACATTTTACACTTATAACTAAGTTGCATGGTGTTGTCATTGAATCAAATCATCCAATTTAATTTTTGATGTGCCATACTTGTTCAGAAAAAAAATAACAGGTACAAATCTCTGCCACCACTTGCCTGATCCCCTTGGAGAAGGAGAAGATTCGGGGTGTGGCTAGGAAGATAGGGATATGGCCATAAGGTTTCTCTAGGCTGCTTCAGGGACAAAACTGGACTTCAGACTAGGGAAACCACAAAGACTCCTTTGCTGTTCCCCACACCTTTTGACACAGCTGGAGACTTGTGTCAGCATTTTATTCTCAAGTAGCCTCATATAATGCTTGTATGCGCATGCCATTCATATATGTATAATAAATATTATAGGAAAACCATGTACAGGGAGATCTTGGCAAACTAGTGATGTGCCCAAACCACTACTGCTTATTGCTAAAAGTAGCCAAGCTTGCAGGCCTATGCAGCAGCCTTAGTATGACCGAGTCATGACGGGAGGGGGTTTGGGTGCCAAAGAAAGGGCAGCTTGACCCCGTGTCCTGATTGATGAGATCTCTGTTGAAATTGCTGAGATATGCATTTTAGAAAAACAGGAAGTTTGTCTATATGTGCCCTCAGGGATGTGTCTATCAGGGCCTCAAGGCATGCAAACTCTGAAAAAACTCATCTGGATAATTGATGATCAGAAGGAAACCTATTGCTTAACTTTTGAAATAGCTTGCTTAACAGGTTTTCTTTGAGTAATGTGTTATTGTAATACTAATGAATAAATAAAGGAAGAAACTTTGGGGTAGTGGGACTCCTCAGATTGGCCAATGGAAGTCTGTCACTGTGCTACTTGAGAGCAACACCCAACTTCAGTAATTATTGAGGGTTGGGTGCAGGGCCGGCTTTTGGCCGATTTGCCCAATTCCCCGGAATCAGGCCCCGCGCCGGCGCCTTTTTAATTTTTACTCACCCGGCGGCGCTCTGGGTCTTCGGCAGCATTTTGGCGGCGGGCCCTTCACTTGCTCTGGGTCTTCGGCGGCATTTCGGCTGTGGGTCCTTGAGTGCTGCCGAAGACCCAGAGCGAGTGAAGGACCCACCGCCGAAATGCCGACGAAGACCCGGAGTGCCACCGGGTGAGTACAAATCGGGCCCCTGCACTTGCTAAAGCTGGCCCTGGTTGGGTGTGTTTTACTAACCGGTTGCGGACGTGTGTAAGTGCTTGAGACTAAGTAAAGTTTAGCTTTAAGTGAAAGCACTCTTGTGTTGTCCTGTTTTTGCCAGTCATCTATCGGTCAGACGGCCTTGTCTCCCTTGATTTACCTTTGAAAGAACCCCAGGTAACAGACACACATAAAATTTTCTTTCCATTTTTAGAAGTATAACTGATTCCACTAGTATTCCTCATTTTAAGTACAGGGAGTAGCTCTTAGGTGGGTAGAATCTTTCAAAATAGAAGACTCGATAATAACGTGCAAATACTGTACAGTCTAGATATAGACTGAAATTTCAAATTTTTATACATTTTAGGTTTAGCCAAGAGTGTACTGCCTCACTCCATATGTTCAAAAAAGGAATGCCACAGGATAATAATTTGTGAAAGATTCTTTTGAGCAATATAGAAATTTTCCATGGCAACAACATCTCAAATATGAGAGAAGGTGCCTCAGAGCATTTCCACTCTAAGATATTAGCATGCCTGGAAACTGTCCAGCTCATGGAAAGCTTGGTTCTCTAGAGTAGTGCTTGTAGACAAATAACTGATATTGCTTAGATGGAAGATCAGGCTGCCCCCAGGGTTGGAAGCCTGGCAAAGCAACTTAACTGACGTAGTAGAAGAAGAACAGGTAATGTTTCTGAGAAGACAGACCTCAGACAAATGTGAAGATATTTGGTCTGACTTTTTAGAAATCATTGAATAATCCTTAGTGGATGGAAATGGAGATGTCACTCTCCTTTCCCCACTCTGCCCCCTTTCTTTCCTTTCCTTTCCCTCTCTTTCCGTTCCTTTACTTTTTTGTTCTGTTTGCCTTTTTTGTTCGTTTGTCTGCTTTTGTTCTCTCCTTATTTTTTTCTGGGAGGGGGTATTCAAAAACAAATACATAAATAAAATATTAACAAGCTTAGTGCTCCTTGTCAGATGGGAACAAGGCTCCTTGTGCAGCATAACTTCAGTCATATTTGGGAACTGGCCCAGAAGCTAGCTAGCTGGCTTAATGGGAAATTCACCTTAATAATTTGAGAAAACAGCTTTCTAATACTGTTCCTCCAAAATTAAAATGTTAGGCGATAACCACCAGTGGTGAAAGTATATCCCTTTTCTCCCATATGGTCATGGCAGTAATGACAAATATTTACCTGTAATTCCATTTAAGCACGGTGGAGTCAAATACATACACTGTAGCAATAGCAGATCTAGGATTTTGCAGAGGGATATATGGAACCAATATGAAAAGTATTTGCATCTTTTAGAAAGAGGATAATGTTTACATTGAGAAATAATCTTCAAAATCCAGACTGGCTTGCAATATGGTGAATTGTATTTTCTATTAGTTTCTTCATGACTTGAGTCAGGTCTCAATGAATAAACATCAAAGCCAGTCTATGTTCATGTACTGATAGTTTTTCATGTAAACAAGGCGGGGGTGGGGGGGGGAAGCCCAGCAGCTATAGTCACAGGTAGAATAACACATATTCTTAATAGTATGTGAACAGTGCAAAATAATATTAGGTCACACTGAGACAGATTTTCAATAATAGTACAAGTAGCTATATCGTCTTTCCGCAGACAGTATTTCCTTTACTTCTGTTCCATGTTAGATTTCTGACCTTTGTTTTCATTAAGTAAATATGGTTAGTAGTAGGCAATAAACTGATCACTGCAGTTGTATTTGATTAAATGCACAGGCAGCAAAACAATAAAACAAGAGGCAATATTACTTGAAAATTGTGATTTTGCTTCATGAGGAAAGCATGCATTAATGGAAGAAATAATGGAAGTCTATCCTATTGCTCTGCAAATTCTGATGGTACCGTCTTCCACTTTTGTTGCTACCTGACATGAAATAATGCCAATTTTAGGAAAACAAACTTTCTATTCTGTTTGCAGAACTTTGCACTAATCTTAAAAAAAAAAAAAAAAAAATTAATTAGGGAAGAGAAGAAGGGAGAGAGAGAGAAAGATAAAGAGGCTAGGAGCTTCAAAGAGGAAAAGAAGAAAAGGAGGGAGAAATAGGGGGTATATAAAATCATGTATAATTGAGAAAGTGGGAAGTTATATGAGGATAGTTATTTACTTATATACACAAGGGAAAACCAAAGAAATGAATAAAAAAAAGCAAAAAAAAAATAAAATAAAATAAAAAAACTTTCTTCTTCTGATTCAGCTCAACAACTCAACCTTACCTGAGACTGAGTGAGAGAGGTGAGGAGCTAGGACTATTTTAACAATTAAAAATGTTTAAATAAATAAATGGCTGCTGGCTGGTCCAAATGGCTATTAGCCATGGTGGTGGGAATGCCCTCTGTCCCCTCCCTGGGATGGAGATGGGATGGAGATGGAGAGAGATCATTGATCATTTGCCTGTTAGGTTCTTCTCTCAGGGGGCATTGGGCACTTGGCCTGTGTCAGAGACAGATACTGGAGATGATGGGACCTTGGTCTGACCTGCACGGCCTTTCTTATGTTCTTATGTTCTTATGCAAAAAGTTTGTTGAGTTTATTCTCATTTTGAGGCCAATCATGATAGCTCCATTTGACTATTTCAATACACTTGTTTGCCATAAGTACAGGGGCGGCTCCAGGCCCCAGCACGCCAAGCGCGTGCTTGGGGTGGCATGCTGCGGTGGGGCGCTCTGCCGGTTGCCGGGAGCTATAAATAATCATGCCTTCACGCATGAATCAAGTAAACTGAAAATGTATAGAAAGAACATAACGTCATATGTTTCTTTGGCAAAGAGGTCTTCTTTGTTTTAAACCCTGTATAATGACACTGGTATGGGAACTTAGTTGGTGAATGAAAACTGTGCATCCTTCCAGATACAGTGAAGGAGAGACATAGAACCAGCTCTTGATCTGACAACAAAGGGTAATAAATGTATCTATTTCTTCTCTATTCTGTATAGTGCTGTACTAATCTCTGATTGATAATTTTAGATTATATCATTTAAATTGAGTCTATTTGACAGTCTTGAGTCATTAACTCAGACACGCAACAACATGCCCAGTTTTTTTAACCTTTCTTCATAATCTGGGTTTCTATACCTTACATCATTTTTGTTGCTCTCCTCTGGACTCTCTCCAATTTGTGCACATATCTCTTAAAGTGTGCTACCCAGAACTGGACACAGTGCTCCAGCTGAGGACTCACCAATGCCAAGTAGAGGGACAATTATCTCATAGACTATCAGGATTGGAAGGGAACTCAAGAGGTCATCTAATCCAACCCCCTGCTCAAAGAAGGACTGATCCCCAGACAGATTTTTGCCCCAGATCCCTAAGTGGCCTTCTCAAGGATTGAACTCAAAACCCTGGGTTTCGCAGGCCAATGCTTAAATCACTGAGCTATCCCTCCCTCCATGTGTTCCCTCCCTGCTCCCCACTAATTTTATGGACTTGGATTTTGCTTGAGAGTATAAGATCCAAGCCCAGCACAAGTTCATGAGGGACGATTACAAATGACAGTGGGTGATCACTGGGCAAGAGAGATAGTGAGACTAACTCAACCTGACTATCCCATGGCTCAGTGATTAGAGCACTCTCCTGTAATGTGGGAGACCCAAATTCAGATCCTTTCTTCCTATCACACAGAAGAGTGAATTGAACTCTGGTCTTCCATCCTCGTCTCCGGGCTAAAGCTCATAAGGGAAGCACCACCACTTCTGCAGTTTTCTATCTTAATTCAGGGACTTGAGAAGCATGCTTGATATGATCTTGCAAACAGGTATTTGCTGAATTATTAATGAACGTTGTTGTATTGCAATTGTACCCAACAATTACAATCTGAAATTCTTATTAGATTTACTGATAATCACATTTAGACAATGACTTGAACAATGGACACGTAGTGCTACTCACTATTCACTGTAAAAGGTGTAAACTTGTGAAAATGACCTCTGATTACATGGTTGTGCAAGTTAACTAATGCTTTATTTGATCCCTTTTCTCTTTTGTCAGGTGTTGCTTCTGCAAGCACACTAACCATACTATTTCTTGAACACTATACTGAATCATTTAATTGGAATAGTTTATGTATTGTGTATTTTGGAATGAGATTTTTAGATAATTCCTCAACTTCCAGTAACCAATGTCACTAAATGTACAGAAAAATTCACAGAGATTCCACAATTCTGATCTTCATCCACCTGTAAGACTGGACTGGACCATCATTTCTGTTTTTGCCAGCTCTGTTTTGTTTTCATCGAAAAGGTTTGTTTTTTTTTTCACTACCATCCCTACCATCAGTAAACCACAAGTCAATTCCTACTTCTAAACTTAAAGATATTTGAAAAAATATTGATCATTTTAATCACATAGCTAGGGATTAGGAAACTCCAATGAACACTGTCTACTTTTGCACTCTCGCCTCATTTTAATCCCCACTTAAATCTCAGTTCCCTCAGATGAGAGACAATAAACAATGAAGGTTATTGTTAATAAACTTTTTGTTCTGCTATTGCTATGAGAAATCACTAGAATTACTAGAACTGAAAGACAAAGGAAAAAAAAATGTCTGTCAGTTTCCTTACTTTGTGTAAAGGCAATGTATTGTTTTTTTATTGATGGTCAGTTGTACTTCCTCTCTCATGCACCAGTATGTTGACAACACCTCTCATGCACTTATGTACTGATCTAGGAGGCAATGACGAAGGCTACGATTTA
The DNA here is from genome assembly GCF_016161935.1 of Mauremys reevesii. Lineage (NCBI taxonomy): Eukaryota > Metazoa > Chordata > Testudines > Geoemydidae > Mauremys > Mauremys reevesii. Next base: position 157,059,762 of record NC_052625.1, read on the forward strand.
GTTACGGTATTTTTAATAAAAGTCATGGACAGGTCATGGGCAATAAACAAAAATTCACGGCCGTGACCTGCCCATGACTTATACCAGTGGCACCAGACGATGAGCCACAGAGGACCATGGCGGCGGACGAGCATCTGCTGAAATGCCGCCGACAAGTGGGAACGTCAATAGGCGTCGCCGCCAAAATACAACCAAGCAGCGTCATCCAGAGTCGTCGCCGCCAAAATGCCACTGAAATTTCATGGCAGCAGCAAAGTTTAAACTGAAGAAGCAGTAGAAAATTGTACACCCATAAAGCAGGAGGATGGAAGAGGACAGCAGCTCTGATTATGTTTAGTAGTGCTGCTCTCCAGCCCATCTAAAAAAATCCATCTGAGCAGTGGAGCAGAGATGTAATTATAGATACAGAAATCAGGGCATAATGTTTAAAGGGTGCTCTATTGGAAAAAGTACATTTTTTTAATTAGTCAATTGAAAAAAATTCAAGTTGACAGTGCCCCTTTAAGTGAAAACAGAACAGAAGAATTCAAGCAGAAATATTTCACTCTAAAAGCACTAAACGTGAGGAATAAGATGTCAGGTAAGTCCACTGAAGTGCATACTATAAATGAATTAAAGGGACAGCTAAATGTTTTTATAGAGCTAGAGGGGGAATTAGAAACAGTGACAAAACAGGAAAAATAGGCTGAGCTAAAACACATAAAAGACAAGTTTTCTGGTTCTTTTCCCATCAGACATTTCTTTATGTTCATTACTGAATGTATTTTGTAACATATTATTTATATGATAGAGATTGGTATGAAAAAGAACTCATTAGAGATACTCAGATGATCCCAGTGTCCTAGAAACTTCACCCTCTTGGAAACTTAACATCTAGACAGAGAAGACTCTGAAAAGTAAAACAAAAACTTGGAGCTTAAACTTTATCTAATGTTTATCCTGGGAAGCTAACAGTGAACTAGGAATCTCTGGTAGACCAGCAGAGAGAAGGGGCAAGGGTAGATAAAAGAGACTATTGTTGCTGCCCTTTGTAGCCTATACATTGTTTTAAGAGTGATATTTTGTGCATTGTTTTTCTTCTGTAGCATTTTCAGTTCCTGTAACTGCATCAATATTTCCTCATAATGAGTCCAATCCAGCCGTCATTGATGGCTCCTATTGATTTAACTGGAAGATGGATAATTTACAGCATGTGGTCCATTTTATGAATAGCAAAATAAGTAGTAGAGCTGGTTGAAATATTTTGAATAAAACTTTTTGTTGAAGTGAAAATTGACATTGTTAACATTTTTCATTTATCCCTCCAAAATCTATGTTTTTATTTTCCCCATTTTTATTGAAAATATATTAAAATGTTATCAAAATGCTTTATTTACCAAAACCCAGTTTTCTCTAAAACAAATCAATAGCCAGTTCAAATATGTTTTTGTTAAATTCCCTCACACAACTGAAAATAATCAGAAAAATATTTTAATACATACAAATTAATTTCATTTTGAAACCCTTCAAAAAGAAAAAAAAACTTCAAAATTCAAACAGCTCAATAAGGAGGGATTATCTTAACTGCAGGATGTTCACCACAGTTTCAGCAGCTTCAGAGACATGCTACTGATTCCTTTTCCTTCAGGTTTTTCTTCCAAAACTGGCTAATCATTTATTTAAAATAATTTTTAAGTGTATTTTAGATTTATATAATCACTTATGTGTAACTCCTCTGCCATGATGTTATTCAACAGTAGACAGATTACCATTAGAAAATGGAGCATATAATTACTATATTTTATGTTAGTGGCAAATGCAAGTTTATTAAAAAAGGCTTAGCATTGTTAAAGTAAGATAAGTAAAGGTCAGCTGTGTCTTAATGTATTTAATTATTTGCACATTTTATTGTAGTTTAATTATATATATATAGTAAATCTACTAAAATAAAAATTACCTATAGGGTTTACAATTTTTCTCTTTTTGGCTGCTTTCATGGAACGTAGAGAAGAGTATTTTACAACCAATATCTATAAATTTATATTTTTTTTTACTTTTTTGAGAAAAACATCTATTATATATGATATGAAAAAAAAAGAGAAATGAGACTGAAGAAGTTGAAAGTTGAAGTTTTTTTTTTCCATGCAGCAGGACCATTTTTCCTGACTATGGACTGACACACACCACACACATTGGGGTGTGTGATGTGAACATGCCATTAAGCATGGTCTTTCACTGTGCACATTCAGTCACTGGTATAAGTTTGATTATCCTGTTGAAACTTACAATGACTGCTAATGACCTGAAAGGGGTTGAAAATGTTATACCATTGGGGACAACAGTTTTAGGAAGAAATCTCTGGAGGCACAGAGAGCTGTAAACCTTGAAGCTGCCATTTATTGCCACACACAGAACTAACCAACAGCCAGCCAAAACTGGCTGGGCTATCCCCTAATAATCTACCTCTGTTGCCATAGCAACACAAGAGTCCATTACCGCAACAACCAAATACACAACAGAAAACACAACTGGGGATTGGTACAATTATAGGCATTCTGGCCATACCTCTAAAGTGTTAACAGATGGTGGGATGGGTTTGGAAACTCTGTGGTGGTTCTTCACCCCCTTCTGAAGCCTGTTACGCTAACTTTACAGCCAAACTTTGCCAGAAGTACAGTAAAACTGACTGCTTTGCACTGAGGGATCTTATGCAAAATGTTAAATGCCAACTAGTATTTTAAGAAGCAAATCATTATACATACTACTTCACTGGGAATTGTACTATAGAGTAGCAAATTCCAGCATAGTTCTATTCTATAATAATTTAGTTTTCAAGCATATTCTTTCTTTCCAGTTGTGACCAGGGTCCCAAGGGGACCACACTGAGATTGATCAATCATGGCAAACTGCAAAAAATGGGGCAGACAATCCATAAAACTGGAGGTTATTTCTAATAATTAGATTCACCAATCCACTAAAAAAACCAGCTTCTACAATATCTTACTGGTTACCCAGAAGCCAAAAACACAGTTTCCTTAAAGTAACCCAGCGTTGGGCTCTCACCCAGACAGCCAAGTCAAATATGATGAGAAATATGATGAAAATCTTGTTCATCACATAAAAAGTGTGATGAATCCCAAAATATTGGATATATTACCCACAAGTTCAATGAATATTTCAGATCTTACCCAAATACATGCTTACAGCCAATTCTTATTAACTAAACTACAATTTATTAAAAAAGAAAAGAGGGACAATATAGTTTTAAAGATCATTATGTATACCAGAGGTCAGCAATCTCTGGCACGCGGCTTGCCAGGATAAGCACCCTGGCGGGCTGGGCCACTTTGTTTACTTGCCGTGTCCACGGGTTCAGGTGATTGCGGCTCCCACTGGCCGCGGTTCGCCGCTCCAGGCCAATGGGGGCTGCGGGAAGCGGCCCAGGCTGAGGAATGTGCTGGCCACGGCTTCCTGCCACTCCCATTGGCCTGGAGTGGCAAACCATGGCCAGTGGGAGCCGCAGTTGGCCGAACCCTCTGGATGCAGCAGGTAAACAAGCTGGCCCGGCCCGCCAAGGTGTTTACCCTGGCGAGCCATGTGCCAGAAGTTGCCGATACCTGATGTATACAAATGTGAATAAAGTTCTTAGGTCAGCTTCATAGTAGAGATGCTGAGCTCCAGATCTGCAAAAAGTTCTTTCAGAATTAGTTGCATAGGTTATAGTCCACTGTCCAATATCAGGGTGATCCAGACTGGAGCTGGAAACCTCAGTCTCGTGACTCAAACTTCCCCTGATGAAGCTTAAATAGATCTGAGATAACAGTATCAGGACCCTAGAGTTCTTTTTATAGTTCTCTAGCAGCTTCTTGACAGCAGATGTTCCTTGAGTGAAGCATTGTGGCTTTGAAGTAAAACCTTCTATTTCCTAAGCTCCACCAGTAATTAGGTGCATGGATTAGCATAAGGCAACTGCCCATCTCCTGCCATTTACAGGTAGTTTACTACATACTTTAAAGAGAAATGAAGACAATGATTCTACTACATTCACAGTTCATCTAAATGTTAACATGTCCTTTTGATCTCTGAACTAACAGAATACAGCGACAGACAGGAACTGTTTGGTTACATTGTCAACCTCTAACACTATATATATATAAACACATACAAAATACAATCATTGTCTCCTAATGTGTCTCTAAAGGTTGAATCTGGTTTAGTTAGCCTGCTAGTGCTTAATCCCTTCTGGCTCAGTGTCACAGTGTCACACCAGTTTTTGACACCATTGATTCTAACTGACACTTTTACTAGATATGTGTGGATTTAAAATATCCAGATTTGACCTGAGTACAAGAATAGACAAGTAGGTTATTATCCTCAAAATGATTAAATGTTCATTATTTCATATGGTCCAAAATTACACACTTGTATATTTGTAGCATGTACATTTAAAACTTATGTTCAGAAGATTATTATGCAAGTTATAAAAATACTGTAGTTCCTACAAGCCCTACTGTGGACGAGGACTCCATTATACCAGGCACTGTACAAACACAGAACACAAATAAAGTTTATAGTCCAGCTATAATACAAGACACAACATATGGCAGAGTACAAGAAAACAATTAGACAATATTGGTCAGCACAATAGGCGGTAATATTTAATTGTATAAAATATCTCTATGTTTTGTAAAATAGGAGCCTCTCTAGAGGGCAGTGATAGTGTCTAGAGTAGTGGTTTTCAACCTGTGGTCCACAGACCCTTGTGGGTCCACGGACTATGTCTAAGGGGTTTGCAAAAGGTTGTGGTCACCGTAGAACAGTGGGTTTCAAGCTGTGGTCCAAGGACCCCTGAGGGCCCGCAGACTATGTCTGAAATTTCCAAAGGGGTCTGCACTTCCATTTTCAATTTTGTAGGAGTCAGCAAATGAAAAAAAGATTGAAAATCCTTGGTCTAGGGCAGTGGTTTGCAACCCGTGACCTGCAGGCCGAATGCGGCCCATCAGGGTAATCTGATTGTAGGCCACGAGACATTTTGCTGATGTTGACCGTCTGCAGACATGGCCCCCCGGCAGCTCCCAGTGTCTGGGAACAGTGAACTGCATGCGGCCCATGAGACGCAGGTTGCCCACCACTGGTCTACAATATCCTTAAGGGAGTTGGGTGTAGCTACTCCTCCCCTCTCACTGATCCCCCTTGTGGATGTCATTTGGGAGGCGGATAGCCCACATGACTGCCTGAATACAAGCTCCATAGTCACATATTTTGGCCAACCTGTTGGAACTGCAACTCCTGTAGCTCAGTCTGATGTGTGAAATTTAGGCTGAGCTGAGAGCAGACATGACAGGGCTGTCAAATGTGGGAGCGTCATGTGAGGTCCTACATATGTGAGGCTTAGCAGCCCAGCCTAACTCAATTATGGCTTTGTCATTTGTGAGTAACACTCCCATCACACACTTACGCTGATAAAACATTTATACACTGCTGATGTTCAGCATAGATTATTGTTTATTTTCTCCTGTTTAAGCTAAGTAGGTTGCCACAGATTTATGTCATGCACTTGATTCTCTAGGCATTTTGCATTATTCCAGTTTTACTTTGCTGAAATGCAGAAATTAAATCAGTTAAATTATATCATCATAAACTAACTGTGATGTAATGGTTAATTAGGCCCCAAAATATTTAAATGATCAAATATATGCAATAAGAGGAGAATATACGAGAGAGGGACTGAGAGAGATAGAGTACATAATGTGTTATAAAAGTTTTATCAACATGAGTTCAAATGCACACATTACTCATGAGTAGAGATGCTGAAGTCATTTATACAGGTAATCCGAAATGAGCATCAATAGAACCTTTATGCCACATCACATTGAAATCAAGGGATTTACACTGGCATTAAAACTGGAATATCACAATGATGATTCAGTCCCTTATGTCCTCCCCCTCACCTACGCATACCAGGAAAAGCCAAGTACAATCTGTCCTTGAAGGATGTAGATCAGCGGTTCTCCAACTTTTTTAGTATGTGAACAATTTTATATGATTCTCCAAATGTGTCATGTTACAAAACATGAAAAAGGACTTAGCAGACCACTGCTTGAGAATAGCTGGTGTATGTAATAACTGAAATGTAAAAATATGTTGTCATTCCCCTCAATGAACAGAATTACCCATTCTTAAAATCAAAAGTAATCTGTTCTTTTTTCTTACTGTCATTATACATAGTTCAGTTCTCACCTTAATTTGTTTTAATCTACAAATGTAAAATATGACTGTAATTAACCATGCACTATAACTCAGGTATGATAAATATCATATTTATTGGGAGATTTCATGTTATCTGCCCTGAGAATGTGTGGCAGCTTTCAAATATGTGATTGCTTCCAGTGGAAATTATGGCCCAAGCAATAGAGCCTTAAAATGCATTAACAGTGTTGCATTAAATTGAGATAACATTGCTTTAACCTCTGGATGCCATTGTAGTTAGATAAGTGAAAATTTCGCTGCACTTAGAATTTTTTTTAACTTGTTCTAAATATTTTATTTATTCTGAACTTTTAATCAAAATAATAAATGGACAAAAATAAAACAAACTATAAAATAATAGATCATTAAAAAAGAGAAAATATAACCTTCCAGTTTTAGTCAAGATTGTAAGTCTTGTATTAAACTTGAGAGAAGAGGGAAATCATATGAAAAAGCCATATAAAGCCACACACAGAAGCATATCTCCTGTAGTTGTTGGATGTCATTTTAGTGATGGGCACTAAATTCATACTGCCCTTGTATATAATTCTTTGCCAACAAATAACATTGCTAAGAGGAGTATCTGTCATTTGAGAAAATTTGTAAATAGAGCTGGGCAAAAACTCAGATCTGGGTTCAGTTCCAGCTTTTGAAATCCCTCCCTGCCAACCAGAGTTCACGGGTGTAGGAATCAGGCTCCCGGTTCAGTCTACATCACTATATCAAAATTTAAAAAGATTTAGGGATGCTTGGAACTTTGATCCAGAAAGATGAAAAGAATTAGAATTCAGGGGAGATAAGATCAGCAATATTCTCATCTGAGAAATCAGCTGCTGCTGCTGCTGCTCTATCCAGTTCCCAAAAGACAAGATTTTCATATCCAAAAATCTTCTGGCATCCTAAAAAAATATATATTAACAAATGTTATTCACAGTTAAAGAGAACTGAAGCCTCATCAGCTCAAATTCTAGGAAGACAGATTCCTATTTCATTAAATCATATTTATATTTCCTGAATTTCTTAGCTTAAGGTAATATGAAGTCATTGCTTCAGAAGATGAATATTTCCTCCCACCTCTGTTTCTCCCGACAATATTTTTTTAAAAAATAAATATACCATGGCCACTGTAAGCAGCAAATACAAAACAAACAATATCAACATCCCAATTCATGGGTGCTAAATATCACAAATTCCCACCTTTGGACCTAAGACATTAAAAGTTTTCCCACCTATTAAGGAAATTCAAAGTAAAGGCTAAACTCACAGTTACACTCTGGTTGCTTTTTACTACGTTGCACAATGCATTGAGAAGCCTTAGGCTGTATTATAGTGCTATGTCTTTACCCCCTTGCAGTGGGAAGCTCCCTAGAATTGGGTCAGCTGGGAAACCTGTGGCAGTGTGGCTCCAAGCTGTGCTGCCCAGGGGCGGCTCTAGGCACCAGCAAAACAAGCTGGTGCCTAGGGCGGCAAAATGTAGGGGGCGTCCCCTGCAGCCGGGGAGGGCGGGAGGCTGGCCCGGCAGACCTGCCGCTGTCATGGCTGCGGCAGGTCGACTGGAGCCCGGGACGAGTGGACCTGCCGCAGGCATGACTGCGGAGGGGGCGCTCGTCCCGCGGCTCGGCTGGACCTCCCGCAGGCATGACTGCGGCAGGTCAACCGGAGCCGCGGGAAGAGGGGACCCGCCGCAGGACCGGGGAAGGGCGGCGCAGCGCACCGCGCTGCTTGGGGCAGCGTGATTTCTAGAGCCGCCCCTGGTGCTGCCAGAGGGCAGCAGAGCTACCAAGACCACACAAACTGCAGATAGATGACCCTTGGCTCCTGCAGCTCCCATAGGATCAAGGGATTTGTGATGCCCCTCAATGGCTAATAAAGGGTTAACAGAGATCTGGAAGGCCCAATTAGCCTATTCTGTGCACCTGGAGGAGAAACAGCTTGGGAGAGCCAGACTGTCTGGTTCCTATAAAGGCAAGACAACAGGGCCAATAAGGGAGAACTGAGAATTGGGAGCTTATACTCTGGGATTGGCTCTGAAGGGAGAGGGCAGCAAAGGCAAAGGGTTCTAAGCAGCTCCAGAGTAGCTAAGAGATACTCAGAAAAATATCCTTCTCAACAGACTAGAAAAAACTGCATGGAGAGATGAAAATCCAGGGAGAAAGAGGTCTATAGAATGCAATTCCATAATAGATGGCTGCAAGAAGGCAAAGGGAAGATGCAGCCCAGGGAACCCATGAGAGATCATAAGAAATAGATTTTAGCTGCTTTCCACAGGGGCCTTGGGCTGGAACCCCGGGGAGATGGTGGACCTGGGTTCCCTTGCCACCTCCTTGCTGGAGGGTGTAAGCCTCAGGAAAGGGGTGAGAACTATTGAGCCTGGAGAGACGCAGAAGGCTGGTTACATTGTCACTAAGACTTTGGGTTTTCATTGGGACTTATTTAGTTACCCTGGAAGGGAGCTGAAATGAAAGATGTCCTGGCTGGTAGGGCTAGGACTTGGAAGATGCAGATTGTAGCAGAGTTTGTAAGGTGGGAAGAGGGGGTGCTAGAAGAAAAGACCCATGCAACACCACAATCTGACACCTGCAGAGGGAACTATGGTGGTAGGTGTAGCCATGAACAGGAAGAAAAATCCCATCTCCATTGGTTGAATACTCAGACATGAAAACCTTGTGAATATTTCCTTCACTTCTCCTGTGGATTTTCCTACAACAGAGGGGAATTGGGCCCATAGTATTTTTGTGAGGTGAAAAGGCAGATCTGCAGAGTAAATTTTCACTGCCCTTCCACTTTATTGCATCATCCTTTTATTTTGTGCATGATTTATATTCATATCTAAATATGAGTGAGGCCCAGTATTAAAATCCTGAAAATTTGGAGGAAAACATTCATACAAGAGTGCTTTCATATGGGGGAAAGATAGATTGAAAGTAATATTTTCAAAAGTGTCTAAGTGACTTAGGAGGCTATATCTTATTTTCAAAATAGATGTAAGAATTTGAGAACCCAAGTTCCACTGCCTTTCAAAGAGACTTAGACTTGTAAGTGCCTAAGTCCCTTTTGAAAATGGGATTTAGATGCTTTTGAAAAATTTGCATCTAATTTTTCAAAAAAAAAAATTAGACTCAGACTTTAAGGTCAGAAGAGACCATTATAATCATCTAGTCTGACCTCCTGCACAACGCACACCACAGAATCTCACCCACCCACTCCTGTAACAAACCCCTAACCTATGTCTGAGTTATTGATGTCCTCAAATCATGGTTTAAAGACCTCAAAGGGCAGAGAATCCTCCAGCAAATGACCTGTACCCCATGATGCAGAGGAAGGTGAAAAACCTCCAGGGTCTCTGCCAATCTCCCCTGGAGGAAAATTCCTTCCCGACCCCAAATATGGAGATCAGCTAAACCCTGAGCATGTGGGCAAGACTCACCAGCCAGCACCCAGGAAACAATTCTCTGTAGTAACTCAGAACCCACCCCATCTAACATCCCACCACAGGCCATTGGGCATATTTACCGCTAATAATGAAAGATCAATTACTTGCCAAAATTAGGCTATCCCTTCATACCATTCCCTTTATAAACGTATCAAGCTTAGTCTTGAAGCCAGATATGTCTTTTGACCTCACTACTCCCCTTGGAAGGCTGTTCCAGAACTTCACTGCTCTAATGGTTAGAAACCTTCGTCTAATTTCAAGTCTAAACTTCCTAATGTCCAGTTTATATCCATTTGTTCTTGTGTCCACATTGGTACTGAACTTAAATAAAATGATATTTATCCCTCTGATATATTTATAAAGAGCAATCATATCTCCCCTCAACCTTCTTTTGGTTAGGCTAAACAAGCCAAGTTCTTTAGTCTCCTTTCATAAGACAGGTTTTCCATTCCTTGGGTCATCCAAGTAGCCCTTCTCTGTACCTGTTCCAGTTTGAATTCATCTTTCTTAAACATGGGAGACCAGAACTGCACACAGTATTCCAGATGAGGTCTCACCAGTGCATTGTATAACGGTACTAACACCTCCTTATCCTTACTGGAAATACCTCGCCTGATGCATCCCAAGACTGCATTAGCTTTTTTAATAGCCATATCACATTGGCAACTCATAATCATCCTGTGATTGACCAATACTCCGAGGTCCTTCTCCTCCTCTGTTACTTCCTACTGATGCATCCCCAATTTATAACAAAAATTCTTGTTATTAATCCCTAAATGTATGACCTTGCACTTTTCACTATTAAATTTCATCCTATTACTATTACTCCAGTTTACAAGGTCATCCAGATCTTCCTGTATGATATCCCAGTCCTTCTCTGTATTGGCAATACCTCCCAGCTTTGTGTCATCTGCAAACTTTATTAGCACTTTCCCACTTTTTGTGCCAAGGTCAGTAATAAAAAGATTAAACAAGATTGGTCCCAAAACCAATCTCTGAAGAATTCCACTAGTAACCTTCTTCCAGCCTGACAGTTCACCTTTCAGTATGATCTGTTGTAGTCTCCCCTTTAACCAGTACCTTATCCACCTTTCAATTTTCATATTGATCCCCATCTTTTCCAATTTAGCTAATAATTCCCCATGTGGAACCGTATCAAGTGCCTTACTGAAATCGAGGTAAATTAGATCCACTGTGTTTCCTTTGTCTAAAAAAATCTGTTACCTTCTCAAAGAAGTAGATCAGGTTGGTTTGGCATGATCTACCTTTTGTAAAAGCATGTTGTATTTTGTCCCAATTACCATTGACCTCAATGACCTTAACTACTTTCTCCTTCAAATTTTTTTCCAAGACCTTGTATACTACAGATGTCAAACTAACAGGCCTATAGTTACCCAGATCACTTTTTTTTCCTTTCTTAAAAATAGGAACTATGTTAGCAATTCTCCAGTCATACAGTACAACCCCTGAGTTTACAGATTCATTAAAACTTCTTGCTAATGGGCTTGCAATTTCATGTGCCAGTTCCTTTAATATTCTTGGATAAAGATTATCTGGGCCCCCCGATTTAGTCCCATTAATCTGTTCAAGTTTGGCTTCTAACTCGGATGTGGTAATATCTACTTCCATATCTTCATTTCCATTTGTCATCCTACCATTATCCCTAAACTCCTCATTAGCCTCATTAAAGACTGAGGCAAAATATTTGTTTAGATATTGGGCCATGCCTAGATTATCCGTAACCTCCACTCTATCCTCAGCGTTTAGTGGTCCCACTTCTTCTTTCTTTCTTTTCTTCTTATTTATATGACTACAGAACCTTTTACTATTGGTTTTAATTCCCTTAGCAAGGTCCAACTCTACATGGTTTTTGGCCTTTTTCACTTTGTCCCTACATGTGCTGACCTAAATAAGGTAGCTTTCCTTGCTGATCCCTCCCATCTTCCACTCCTTGTAGGCTTTCTGCTTTTTCTCAGTCACCTTTATGAGATGCTTGCTCATCCAGCTTGGTCTACAACTCCTGCCTATGAATTTTTTACCCTTTCTTGGTATGCAGGATTCTAATAGTTTCTGCAACTTTGACTTGAAATAATTCCAGGCCTCCTCCGCCTTTAGATCCATGAGTTCTTCAGTCCAATCCACTTCCCTAACTAAGTTACTTAATTCTTTAAAGTTAGCCCTTTTGAAATAAAAAACCCTAGTTCCAGATCTATTTTTGTTTATCTTTCCATCTAGTTTGAACTGAATTAGCTCATGATCACTTGAACCAAGGTTGTCCCCTACAACCATTTCTTCTATGAGGTCCTCACTACTCACCAAAACCAAATCTAAAATGGCATCCCCTCTTGTTGGTTCTTCAACTACTTGGTGAAGGAATCCATCAGCTATCACATCAAGGAAAATCTGAGCCATATTATATTACTCGCACTTGTCCTCCAGTCTATATCTGGGAAGTTAAAGTCTCCCATGATCACACAATTCCCATTAGTGTTTACTTCATTAAAAACATTAAAGAGGTCTCTATCCATATGCAAATCGGATCCCGGTGGTCTATAGCACACCCCAAGCACTATCCCAGGGGAGGGTCTAGTAGCTTTCTTTCCCAATGTGATTTTTGCCCGGACAGACTCTGTCTTATCCATTTCATCACTTCTTATTTCTTTACAGTCTACCTCATCATTGATATAAAATGCTACTCCACCACCTTTGCCTTTATTTTTGTCTTTCCTAAACAGCACATAGCCTTCAATACCTGTACTCCAGTCACGACTACTATTCCACCATGTTTCTGTTATCCCTATAATATCTGGTTTCACTTCCTGCACCAGTAGCTCTAGTTCCTCCATTTTGTTACCTAGACTCTTTGCATTAGTGTACAAACATCTTAATTTTTGCCTTTTGGCTTCACTGACATTCTTTACCTGATTAGGCACAGACATTCTGCCACCATTCTATGCATCCGAAGAAGTGAGCTGTAGCCCATGAAAGCTTATGCTGAAATAAATTTGTTAGTCTCTAAGGTGCCACAAGTACTCCTGTTCTTTTTGCGGATACAGACTAACACGGCTGCTACTCTAAAATCTACCACCAGTATCACCTGTTAGACTAGTATCTACACTACCTTCCTCCTTATGTCCATTCTCATACCCACGGCTGTATCCTTTCTTACTTAGTTTTCATCCCTCTCAATGTTAAATTCTGGTGTGGAGATTACCTGGACATCTCCCAACTATCTCCCCCAAATTCCTAGTTTAAAGCTCTCTTAATCAGTTGTGACAGCCTCCATCCTAGAAGTCTATTTCCCTCCTTACTCAGGTGAAGTCCATCCCAAGAGAACAGTCCTGTATCCATGAATGCTTCCCAGTGGCCATACATGCCAAAGCCCTTCTTATAGCACCACTGTCTGAGCCATCTGTTGATCACCATAATCTTGTCACACCTTTGTTGCCCTTCTCTAGGAACAGGAAAAATCCCACTGAAGATCACCTGAGCCTCGATTTCCTTAAGTGTCTTCCCCAGCCTGGCATAGTCTCCCTTGATATGTTCCAGCGAGAATCTAGCTTTATCATTTGTTCCCACATGAAGGACAATCAGTGGATTCTTTCCCGCTCCCGTTAGGATCCTCTTCAGCCTCAGGTCCACATCCCATATCTTAGCACCTGGCAGACAGCACACCCTTCTGTTCTCTAGCTCAGGTCTGGTTACAGGCCCGTCTATTCTTCTCAGTAAGGAGTCCCCAATCACGTAGACATGCCTTTTCCTGGTCTATCCCCTGTTCTCTCTGGCTGCAAGTCTTCTTGATTCCTATTCTCCCTTGCAATCCTATGCAACCCATCCTGTATTCTCCTGGGGCTCATATTTGGTGCTGTTATCTCAATTGACTCTTCCCCTTTTCCTATAGAAATAGCTGCTTTTCTCTTCTTTCTTGCCCTCTCACCTTCGGCGACCACCTGCTGTGCTCCTTCTTCATTTTCCAACTCTGAAAAGCTGTTCCTGAGTTTTATTTCTCCTTCACTAGCCCGTCTTTTCCTATGCCCGGTTCTCTTAGTCACATGCTTCTACTGTCCAGTTTCCTCATCCAGCAGTCTCCCCTCAGAGTTCTTTGGTCCTGCTTCCATCTGCAAGTCTGAGCTTATCCCTTCAGCCTCCTCGCTTATCCCTTCAGCCTCCTCATGTCTTTGCTCCATCATCTGCTCGAACCCCCTTCTAAACTCAACCAGAGTTTCCACCTGCATCTCCAATCCTCAGACATTTTCCTCTATCAGCTCTATCAGGCGGCACTTCATGCAGACAAAACTCTTTTCAGGTACTCCTCCAGGATCATGTACATGCCGCAGCTTCCACATCCAGTCATCTTCATTATGTCTTCCACTGCTGCCTCTGTATCTGTCATAGTCTTCCCACCTAAAACCTGTTAGTCCGGGAAACACAAACCAAACCAAACCAAGCCACCACGACCCACAGCAAAACAAAGCCCCAATGGGCACCAGAACACAGGCAGAACACCACCCACTCCCTTCACTAGCCTGTCTATTCCTCTGCCTAGCTCTCTTAGTCTCCCCCGCAAACTCCCCTTGCAAACTCCGACTGAAGCTCCCCTGTTTACAGCTCTGTTTGCTGGCTCCTGTGCCGCTGCAGCTATCTGTCTGACTGGAGTACAGGTACATTAATGCCAATCTAGAGGTCAAGATTAGGAGTCAAGTTTCCCTAAGCTTTTCATAGCACTACTCTAACAACCCAGATTTGTAAACATCTAATGTCTCTTTAATATTTCACTTGACTATAATGACATACTTATGCATGAAGCTTCTTATCACTTACTGTATATAACTCATAACAACCATAAGACTCATTGTTTTGAAGTGTCACAAAGCAGCTTAATGTTATCTCACCGGAGTATAATGATTTTCTCCATGAAATATGATTAAAAGTGAATTTTACTACTTACATGTCCTTTCTTTGCTGCTTTGTGTCTGTTCACAGTGGATTTAATGCATGTGTCAAGCCACTAATGTAATGAAGTAATAATAGCTTCACACATACTGACAGATAACAGGACATTATATAAGGCACCGAAAACAGAAATCTATTCACCCACCAAAACTACTTTAAAAGAAGGTTAATATGTATTGCATTGTTTATTTTATCCCAAGAGATGAAATGGATAATATGCTGCTCCATAAAAATCTACAATTTCAGGTTATAGATACAAATCTCCATAGCTAGAGATTTTTAATATTGCCTAGAAAACACTGTGAAAGTTACAATAATGTCTGTACTCACAGAACACTGAATTCTTGTACTCTATGTGACATTATAGTAATATATAATGCTTGGAGCCCATTTTGTATGTTGAGAGTATCATTAGGAATCCCTTTATAGTTTTCGCTATTCCTTCTCCTCCCTCAGCACACTGGGCACAGAGAGTCATTATGGTGAATCTCTTGGCAGAGAGAGGGGTTTGGATGAATTTTGTCCAGAGGGGATTGCTTGAAAGAGAAACTAAATTTTATGACCTTCTCACTGATGAAGTTGCTATCTTCATGATTTATTAATTGAATTGTGTTTTTCTGATTTAAATTGTAAGCATTTCTGGAACAGTTCCTCCACTTTTGTTTATATTTTGCTAAATGGAATGGAGTTATACATACACATGTGTATACACACTATGCACATATTTTAATTCTTGACTTAGGAGCATCAGAGCTGTGTGGGGTCCCACATTTTGTTCACTGTAGATATGAACCACTAAAAATAATTGTGAGTAGATGTGGTAAAAAAAAACAAAAAAAACCCTACCTTTTTTTTTTGTTGAAAAATGCCATTTTGTCTAATCCAAAATGTCCCATGGAAACATCACTTTTAATAAAAAAATTGATTGTGACTGTTTCTCAGGTTCAGGATAGAATTTATGGTCAGAACCAGAGAGACTGTGACTGCTTCCCCACCCTGCCCCACTGAATAGCTAATAGGCTGGTGAATGGATCTTTCACTGGGGATGTGGAAGACCCTCACTTAAGCTCCTGCTCCAAATCAAGGGGAATAGGAACTTGAAGTTAAGGTTTCTAACATCCCCAGTGAGTGCGCTAACCACTGGGTTGTTGCAGGGTCTTGCTTGCATGTGGTTTTTTTTCATGACAAATTTCAAATGGTCTTGTCATTCAACATCAGAAAGGAAACAAATTTTGAAGCCTCAATTGTTTTGCAAAACAGAATTGGTGTTTTCTGGCCATCTGTAATTGCGAGACATATTGAGCTGGTTTGTTATTCACTGCTTGTTGAATTGTGAGAAATATTGAGCTGCACTGTTATCTGTCGCTGGCTGAACTATTAATTGCAAGCAATTTTCTGCTGAACGTAGTCCTTTTTTTCTGTCTTTTGTGAACAGATGGCAATTTTTATAAATTTGATTTTCTAAACTATTTTAGCAGTTATTGCAAATATATCTAGGTGGTTTTTCAATTAACTGTAGCAAAGTTTTCAGTAGATCATTCAATATTTGGAATGTATTTTCAAGTTTTTGATTAGTTAATAGATTCTGAGATTTTAAGGCCAGAAGTGACCATTATGATCTAGGCTGACCTTCTACATCAACTTTCATGTTCTTTTGGAATCCACTAAGGAGCTACCATGAAATGAAGCTGCCCACCTTCTGAATGGGTTTGTTCCACCATGAGCTCATAATATCCGTGCTTAAGTCTATTCATGATGCTTCTATTGGTAATGCAATCTTTTAGTGATTTCAAATTCCTGAGTGGCCTGGGATTCATTTAACTATGAGATTATATTTTACCTTGTACTACCTTATAACAGTTAAAACTGACTGGTACATTCTTGGTGATGTTGAATTCATTGGGCCCCATTTTGGGGTTTGCCTTGTTGAGGGGCTCCATTCAGCTGTGACCAGAGCCCTGCCAAGGGAGCTTTTGTGCATAGTTCAAGACATTGATTTCGTTTCACTTTTTTAAATCTTTTATTTGGTTCTGATTTTTAGTTCTTTTCTTTTTATCCCTGACATTATCAATTTAGTTTCTACCATGACTGAATTGAAAGCTTTCTATTAGAGTTAATATAGTTTTGAATCACAACTCATTTCTTCTGATGAAAGCAGTAGACAAAGATGGCCACCTGCAAAATATATAAAAGATTGCTGTAATCCCATCTGTGCAGCTTTCATTTAAGACTCGGGGGTGGAGGGAAATATATGTGTTTTAGCAAAATTGTTAGGCATTCACAGCCTCTTATCAATATGTTTACACCTTAGAAAGTGAAAATAGTAATGCCCTTGAAAGTTTTCTGGGAAGCCTAAAGCTTCTTACTCCATCCAGATATGGAGAGGGATGATTTGAGTATATCTGTCTTTCTGAAACCAATATTAGAGACCACACAATGACTGAACAGGAAAGCTTCAGGTTCTGATGGTTATAGTAAAAAATTGTATAAGCACATGACTCCATTGATCTTTGAGGTACTGTCAAAAACATTTAATTATCCACTGGCATTCTAGGTTCGCAGAGACCTCAAGGAAGACATCTTTCTTATCATTAGAAACAACAACAACTATGTCTCACATGGGAATCTGGGATAAACAGTAAGAATTTTAATTGGTCCTTTTCATTGTAAATTTTCACCAGTCATATATTATTTGTAACTGTAATGTATTTATTTTCAAATTTTATCAAATGGTTTTCATGATGATTTCTATGTTGGTGCTTTATTAATTTGGAATTGTAGTATAAAATATTTCTTATATAGGAATAAATATCACACAAAAGCACCAAAAACATAAACAAGAACATGTTAATCTTTCAACTTGTTCCAAAAGCTCACAGCTTTTTCATGAAATAGCGATACTCTTTTGATGCATTCTGGGTAATATCATGCAAATGACCAGACTAAACATCCCTCTTTCTTTCTAAAATGATCACATCAATATCAGATAGCAAAATTTGTGAATATTAAATAAACCAATTTATTGTAGTAGTAAACAAAGAGCCACAACGTTGAACAAACATAAGAAAGCAGAAACAACTGTAAAACAAATTATAAACATAAGAACTGAGAAAATTAAGAATATTTTAAATTAAAAAAACCCCAAAACCTGTGATACATATTATTCTAGAGACAGTCTTTTGTCAGTGCTACTCTAATTGTCCAGAATGTTTGTACTTAACACAAACTGATCAGAAAGGTAGGGGAAAAACAATTGAACCATTTTTTCCCCTAAACTGCAGCCTTTTTTTCTTCTATGGCTGCCTTTTAAAATTGAACTGCAGGACACAATAAGTGAGTTTTTAAAGTTGAAATGGTTGATGTCCTTTTAGTTTTTCAGTCTCAGATAGAAAACTTGCAACATTAGTCATTAGAACAAAGACTACAAATTTTCAGGGAGAACCTGAATCCTCTCTCTGTATATTTTTTTTTAAAGCATAGTTGCTGGTAGTGTCTTTGAAAAGCTGTGGGGTTAGAACACATTTATTATGGGCAGCAGGATTGCACAGTTCCTGCTCTTCTCCAGCTTCCATCCTCTTTAGTAATTATAAAAGTGCTTCAACCTTTTTGTGTAAGAACCAGTCTGAGGTACATGAGTACTTCTTTATGGCCCATTTAGTACTTGGTGTCTCTGATGAGACTGCCATATGAGTGTACATTGTAATGTGGACAACTATAAAGCAGGAATTAGAACACCAAGTAATTTCATGTGGGCTAATGAACGGGTTATTGGGTGGAAATAATGTTCTGTTGCCACTAACCTGAGCTGCATTTATATTTGTTTCTGAGACCTCAAAGGCTCCATAGCCCATTAACAGTTAATCTTTAACAGTTTCCTAAATCACCCAGTCCCCTAAAACAGATCTTTTAAAATCAGAGTTTTTAAAAATAAAATAAAAGTTTTCCCATTTAGATATACAGTCATACAATGTGGATTTTTTTCTTAATATTTTTCCCATAAAGCAATCTTTCCCAGTGTAGATAAAGTTTTTGTCAGTTATATCCTGATACCCAATTTTTTTTCAGAGTTGTGTCAAAGAGAAAGGAACAATCCAAAAGATGTGCGCATGGACTCTGTTCAAACACTCATGCATATGTGATAGAATGGTATAAATACCTGAACAAGAATTACTCTACTTCTTAAAATTTGGTAAAAGAAATACATCAAACAGGACCCAGCTTTCATAACAATGTCTTATGTCCAAAAATTGTATAAAAATTATCTATCCATTGTCCCATTTCTCTCTTGAAGCTGGATTTATTTGTATAAGAACTTTAGCTAATAATATTGCAACTATTTTACATTATGATTAAAATACATAATCATTTCAATTCAAGTAGACAGCCTTCATGAACTCTCTCTGTGGGATAGAATTATATAGAATTATAACCCATGCAATCCTGTTCTCGGTGAATATAATATGAAGGCATTATCTGACCTCATAAATACCTGATATAATTTTAGTTGAGTATAACAGAGGAATATATATATTTCAGGTGGATCCAATCTAAGATCTTAATTAAGATTGTTTAATTAATTAATCAGGATTCAGCAAAGTTTTTAAGCATGTGTATAACTTTAAATACATGATTAACCCATCTGACTTCAATGCAATGTAACTTGAATGCAGTCAGTCACCTACTTAAAACTGTGCAAATGCTTAAGGACCTTGTTGAACTGGGGGTCAAATAACTTATTTACATGTTTAAAGCTTACCACATACCTAAATGCTTTCCTAAATAGGTATAGACTTACGCTCTTAGTTAATCACATACTTGACTTTTTCTAGATCAGGGTCAAATTAGGTACCTTTCTTAAGAGCCTAAGGCCTCAGTTTATCTGAAATGCCCTTAAACATTATTCTTATTTATTCTGCCCATCCAATCTATCTCTTTATGCACCATGGTGATCATCAGTATCTGAGCTGTTAACAGAGGCAATGAGGGAGGGTAATGGAGATGATACCAAAACCATAATGTATTTGGGATGAGTACTCTGGTTTGTTTCAAATAGAACTGGTCTGAACAACTCAAATTTCACAGCAAATGTAAGCTGTGCAAATTGTATGATTTAAAAAAATTGATATGATAACTTTTTCATTCCCTTAAACTCCAGCTAACCTCCTACCTTTGTTGGTATACAAGAAATAGGAATAGTGGACATGTTCATCTGTCTTAATTTAGAAAAATGGAATCATAAGGTAAGAAGGGACCTACCAAGATGCAGAATTTCTTGTGCCTAAACCATCCAAGACAGATGGCTATCCAGCTTCCTTTTGAATACCTCCAGTGAAGGAGCTTCTACAACCTCCCAAGGCGGACTGCTCCATTGTCCTACTGTTCAGAAGTTTTTCCTGAGATTTAATCTAAATCTGCTCTGCAGTAGTTTGAAGCCATTGCTTCTTGTCCTGCCCTCTGTGGCAAGAGAAAGCACATTTTCTCCATCTTTGTATGACAAACTTTCAAATATTGTTCTCGGTAATATTCCTTGCCAGATGAAAAGCATTCTTTGCCTTGGCTTCCCTGATTTTGACCCTACACGCACACACTATTCCCATGTGTACTTCCTCAGTGAAATGCCCCTTTTTCCATTTCCTGTATGTATCCCTTTTGGTTTTTAGATACCTAAAAAATCTCCTTGTGCAGCCACATTGGCCTCCTGTGGCTCTTCTTATCTTTGTTGGAATAGCTTGATGTTTAGCCTCTAGTATTACATCTCTTAGGAACTGCCAGCCCCCTTCAACTCCTTGATTGATCTGATTGAGTGGTACTGGTTTCTTTTATTACTATTGCCTATTATCTCTTTGAGTCTCCTAGAACATTCTAATTGGCTCACAAAAAACAAGTAAAAATATGTCCCCTGCCCTTAAAAACATGCAATCTACATTCCATATGATACAGTTACTCCCATCTTAATCCCATCTTTTCTCTATAACTACTCAGGGTCAGAACCAGGAAAAGGGGAAAAGGTGCTTGAAAACAATGGCAAGCAGATATTTGCTACAGATGTTTCTTGTCAAAATTAGAAATTTTATAAAGATAAAGGGAAATTTAATCCATTTAGCCACTCAGCACTTTTGTTGCACAAAACTGCTGTAATTTTTAATTAGAAAAACATAGGGTGCTTCTTGAAACAGTTTAAACTTTACAGTGGCCCCTTAAGTGGCCTCTTTGTGTTATAAAAGGAAAATACCAGGCTGCATTAAGTATGATTCACATTTTTTCTTACTTTTTTTTATGAATGTAGATGGAAGTGCAAAGGTTAATGGTCATTTTGGAATCCTTTCTCTTGAAGCCACGATAGCATTTTCCTCTGTTTTGAAGGGCCAGTCTTAATCTTTCAACAGTGGAAAGACAAGGACAAATGGGATCAAATTCCACCTTTGAGTTAAACTCATTCAAACTCCTTGATGGTGCCATTTGTTTACTGGATATGTATTAAAGGAATCTTTTGATATCATCTGAGTAGCTGCAAACAAGGCATGACCTCTCAAGGAATCAATGTTTGGCCTTTTCACAATTATGAAATTACATTAATACTTGCATAAAGTTTTTCCCTTGGGGATTTATTTTGTCCTTAGTAGTTAAGCTTATTTGTTCCATAGATTGGGATATGAGATGGATGTAACATTTTGACACTTATCTTGTTATGATGTTAATACTAATAACATTTTTTAAAAAGCATGAGCAGATCCTTGGCATCTTTCTCTAATGAGGCCTGGGAGAAAATACTTTCCTAAATTAATAACTTTTCTGTCTCCAGTTTGAACAGATTTGATGGTAATTCACACTGGGTAGTACAACAGAAACTGAATGTGGTGGGTGAAACCTAACATAAGATATGTAGAATAAACATAACATGATATCTTTGAGGAAGCAGCTTAAAAATAAAAGAGTCCCCTATATTTGAGTTCACCTTTTTTTTTTTTTTTTTGAGGGCATGGATGTCTCTGGGAGATATTTGTATGGTTTATCTACATTTTACTGAATCCCATGCATATATCATATACAATCACAAAAAATACTCCACCAAATACTTAGTCCTACCATAAGTGCAGGGGGCAGGACTAGGTGACCTCTTGAGGTCCCTTCCAGTCCTATGATTCTATAAAAACCTTCACACTAGTTTTTCATAAGTGTGCCACTTATTATCTAAAGACAACAGAATTAGTGTACCCACCCTTGAGAGTTATGTCTGCAGCAGATTAGAACAAATCTTTAATTTTATGTCATATCAGAGGCCACAAAGAGGATCAGATCCCTGTCTCTGGCAGGGGCTGCATTAACACAAATGAAAACATTGTAAACTTTTAAAAGTAGGGGCTATCTAACAAGAAAAATTGCATACAAAGAGGATACAGTCAAACATATGCAATGGGTTTTTTTTACACATTTTACATATACATTTATATATTTTTCCTGTTAATTATAAATATGTATACGACAGAGGTTCTCAAACTGGGGATCACGAGGTTATGACCTGGGGGATCGCAAGCTGTCAGCCTCCACCCCAAACCCCTCTTTGCCTCCAGCATTTATAATGGTGTTAAATATATAAAAAGGTGGTTTTAATTTATATGGGGGGGTCACACTCAGAGGCTTGCGGTGTGAAAGGGGTCACCAGTACAAAAGTCTGAGAACGCCTGGTACATGAACTGCCAAATACACACACATCTGTTATTCAAGCCATTATTAACTGGTGTTGGGTCTTGAGGTGAGGCAATATTTAATGAGGGAAATATGTGGTACTGACTTTATGAATCAGGTCAGGAAGAGCATTCCCAGTATAAAGGGGCAGCATGGAAGAAGGTGTGGACAACTGGGGAATATCTATATTATTTTGTATGCCTCTATGTGTTTGTTTATGATGGGCCTGCTAAGTACCAGAGTTGGCAACCACAAGGTGTAATTCAGAGATCCAGTCAAAAAGTGGTTGGATCACAGGGTCCCACCCCTCAGAGAAGTGGAGGCACAGGTCTGTCACTCAAAAAGGATACACTCTTGACCCCAAAAAGGTATTCAGAGGGACAACTTACTTAGATACTGTGATAGAAGGTACAGAGATGTTTGTATGATAAGTTGATTGGCAAACAAAGCTGATATGTTTAGTGAAGAGTAGGACTTTGAGTGAGGAGGGGGCCACCTGATAAGAGACATTAGTGGAAAAGAAGGAACAGGCAGAACTGTGACTTGAATGTGAGTTTAAGTTGCTCAAATGTTAATCAGCAACCTCCGATCACATCCATGAATAAACTGTTCTTAGTAATCACTGAAAGTCAGTGGAAGGTGTCTTCTGGATAGAATAATACAGTTTGCCGTAAATTAATAAAATATTGAAAGACAGCAGATGGAAAAGTCATATTAGGGTATTCAGTCAACCTCCCTGAATGATGTCAAAAGATTTTTTCCTATAGAAATTCTTGTCCAGGCTTAGTTTTGTATGTTCCAAGCAATGAAGCTTCCAGTATGTTTTGTGGGAGATTATTCCACAGTCCCGATGCACTTCACTGTAAAAAGTTTTCCCTGTATTTTTCAACCTAAAGTTTCCCATGTTTAATTTGCTTTTATGCTTGTACATGAACCTAAATAACTTTTTTCCACCTGTACATACTCTGGCCTGTAAGTGTTGTTTACTGAACAGTGTTACCCTTAGTCAGTTTAACTGTATATATTTGTCATTTAAAAAAAATAAATCTTCATAAAATAGTCCCTCTGGACCTGTTGTTGCTTTTCTCTGAATTCTTTCCAGTTAGTCAATCTCAATCTGGTAATATGTTGCCCAAAAGTGAACACAAAATAGTAGGTGTGATTGCACTTTAGTTGTATGGAGCTACATAGCCATGAGCGCTTTCACTTTGGATAACTTCAGAAAATGTATGCCAGCTGAGAATATGGCACTTTGTATTTATTTCCCTAGACTCGTGACAAATTAAAATTTTGTTCAACAAACTCTTCATTGTAAAAATATAAATATGATGCCAAATAAAGGTAAATTTAACAGAAACTGTTCTCTCCACCCCTCCATAACATTTCTGGAATGGGTTTTAAAAATAGGATACAGTCCAGAGATAGCAACCAACATATGAGTAAAATGTGTTTGGACCTGCATATCGGATCTGCATTCTTCTAAGCTCCCCAAGGACTGGGCAGGTTTCAGCCACAATCTCTGGTTCTAGCATCTTTCTAAAACAGATTTTCAGTCTGGTACCATTTGGGGGAATGGGACCTTATAGTCTAGCTGTCTTGCATCCCCAGGACCAGTGCTGACACCCAAGACACCTAATTGCTTAAGCACACCCTCACCGGAGCTCCACATGTGACAGTTGAAGCAAATAACATACAGAGCATCTGAGGAGAAATTTCTGAACCAAGCACACCTACTCAGCAATAAATAAATAAATAAATAAATAAATAAATAAAAAATGGCTGTGAGTCTTGAGTCTGGGTCAATTGATATTAGGCTCACAGGACTTGCGGTTCATGGCTAAAAATTACCATGTAGATGTTTGGGGTCAGGCTGGAGCCCGGGCTCTGAGAACCTCCCCACTTGCTGGGTTTCAGAGCCAGGGTTCCAGCCTCAGCCAGAATGACAAGATGGAGAAAAGTTGTTCTCTCTTGCCTCATAGGGCAGAACAAGAGGCAATGGGTTCAAACTACAGCATAGCAGGTTTACATTAAATCTCAGGAAAAAACTTCCTAACTGTAAGAAGTTAGGACAATGGAACAGACTGCCTTGGAAGGTCATGTCCTTCACTGGAGGTTTTCAAAAGGAGGCTGGATAGCCATCTGTCTTGGATGGTTTAGAAACAACAAATCCTGCCTGTTGGCAGAGGGTTAGATGCTTCTGTGATTCTATAGTTATTTGTAGCTGTATAGTGCAGGTCCCAGGAGCCTGAGTCAGTTGACCCTGCCTCTAAGACTCGCTGCCATATTTGTTTGTTTTTTCCCTATTAAGATGTATCTATGGATAAAGCACAAGACATACACAGTTCTAGGCAAACTAATATGCCTCTGGACCCCTCTTTTGGATCCCAAGACTCTGATTCAGTCTTCTTTTCCTGGTCATGGACTCTTCCCTTACTTCTTCAACAAGCTCCCCTTAGTTTGTTCAGGTCCTGTGACCAAAACGGTCTTCTTTAGCTCATGCCCCTTTTTAACAGCAGCTACTAATACCTTTTGCCTTTTCCATTTCTCCCATCCTCTCCAGACAATTTGCGAGAACTGGTTTTCCCTAATCCATCTAATTGTTCAATGGTGCTTCTGATTTCTCAGGTCTGGGAATTATGTGACAAAAACCCTGTAGAAATGACTGATTCAGTAAACACAGAGGCATTCGGTGATATACGAATTTCAGAAAATCAAACAGAATTTGTAAGTTTTACACAGAAAAATTTCCCAAATTGTCAGTCACATTCCCATTATCACCCGTGCATCTTCTGTGGAGACCGGCTGCAAAAATTGCATCTGCAAAGCACAAGGGATGCTGGAGTCTCCCTGCCTAGTTTCTTTATTGATCTGGCCCATTATAATAGGAATGCATTGTTTCTGCTCAGGTCCCAATCCTAGAATCTGCTCCATGTGTGAGCTCTGCATAGACACAAGGATCTGCCTGTGCAGATCTGACTGTAGCATTCATGCTTTCAACATCTGTCTTAATGGCCTGGGGATTAGATCTCCAGGGTTGGGTAATGATATTACTATGCAGCAGCTACCGCTTAAAGTGAAACACTCATTATTATTTTTGTTTAATTAATTATCAATATTATCACATTGTTGCCTTGCTTTTTGATCTTTAAACATCAATCTACATTTCCATCCAGTTATTTCACCAACTGCATTGCACAAATAATATGAACATTCTTTACAAAGAATTACACAATTTATCACTGTTTTTACACTTCATTAAACAGAAAAAATGAAACAAACATTTGAGACAGAATATAGTTTTATGGTGAACATTTTTATGTAGTACTTTCAAATGATCTCATACACATCTGCTTAAAATGTAAAATATCTGGTAAGGCAGCTATAAAATGTCTTCAGAAACATTTGTAGGAAGTAGTCCATAGTAAACATAAAAGTTGAAAGGTGTGAACTTTCCAGATGATGTTTTTGTATTTCTTTCTTGCTGGCACAAGAAAGCATAAGGTTTTTTATTTTTTTCTTTCATCAAGGTCATACCACGTGAACTTAAGATTGTGAATCTCTCTCTGGAACCCTGCTGAGCTTTTGAAAGCTTGCTGGATTCTATGCCACAGAGGTTTTAAAAGACATGTATCTCTTCCTGGCTCTTACCTCATAAAGATAATATTCACATGTAATTATAAGCCTCATCAGAAGCTGTGTATTTTATTTCTTTTCCCAACCTGTTTCTGTCTGAGTTTTCAAAATGGTGGTAGCCAATTCTGCCTATTTTTTTTCTTAGACAGTAACAGATAAGAGGGTCAGTCATATGCAAATTTTATTTGCTCAATAAATAGACCTGCATATAAATATGCTGAACTTTGTTGCAAAATGGAAAGTTTGTCATTTGAATAAAAATCTGTTCAGCAACAAAACTAGTGCAAAAGAAAAGGACAGCCACTTAAAAGAGAACTACACTCATTTGGTTAGTGTTAACAACTACACTTAGGTCACTGGCCATTGAAAAAAACTGTTTTGGGTTAAACCAAAAACAATTTAAAACAATCAACTTTGGGAAAGCAACAAGAAAACAAAAATATTTTTCAATGAAAAGTTTCATTCAACCCAAAATGAAATATCATATGCAGATATGAAAACATATTTTTAAATGCTTTAGATTTTTCAAAAATATAATGTAAAAAAATTTTGAAACAGAATAATCACTTTTGAACCAAAAATCCAAATGGCTTCATTTTGAAAATCTAAAAATGAAATGTTCTGATTTTTTGCAGGGGGTTTTAAAAAGTCTTTTTTGACTAAACCAATTCAGCAAAATCAGCACAAATACATGAAGTGTTTCAGTATTGCCAAATCTGTATTTTTCACCCCCCAATCTCCATTAGTGGAAATTATTTCACCTAATTCTCTCAATGATCATAAAGTTACTATGATAAGATGTAGCTCTTAGTATTTATAATCTTTAAATTGCATTTCAAGATAGTTTGACATTTCTGTGTCTTTCTTCATAAAAACCATCTTGCTAATATGGGACACCAATATCAGATAATGAATGCATACACATAACCATAGAAGAATCTCAAAAGTTTTAGAGAAGTTTTCAACGTTTGGGGTAAATTTCCAAACCTTATCTGAATTATCCAACCTTGAGCTGGAGATTTAATAAACAGATTTTTCATATGAGGTTTCAGATACTTCCTTCTTTCTCATGATATTCTCACTACAGGCTTATCTGCATACATAAATTGTACCACTTAAACTACACCAGTATAGTTTAAGCAGTAACACACACAAAGTGTGGACACAGATGCACCATTATAAAGATGCTTATGGCTTATGGCTGTATAGCATATTCCTATAAGGGAAGAGAAATAAACTATACTAGAATGAAGCCCTGTTATACTGCTATAGCAGCACCTGCACTATTTCAGTAGAAAATCACACCTTTAACTGCAATAGTTAAATCAGTACAAATATTGTGTGTAGACCCATCGTAAACAACTAGCTCTAAAGCTTTGCTTTTCATCACTTTTTCCTTGATCACACACTTCTACACAGTTGATTGCTTTACTCTTCATTGTGTTTTTAATTAGACATTCGTGCAAAAAAACTGGCATAACAAAGTAATTCCCATAGGAAATATTCTTCTATCTTGTAAATCTATTTATCCTCACAACAGACCTGTCATCCCCTTTTACAGCGGGGAACTGAGGTACCTAGAGAGATGAAGTAATTTGCCCAAGGTTGGATAGGAAGTGTGTGGTAGAGCTAGGCCTGAACCTGCACCTCCCCAGCCACTTCCTTGCCACTAGCACAGACTTTTTAGAAGCATTGCTAAAAAAAACCATCCAAACCACAGGGACATTAATTGGACACTCCATCAAGTCAATAATTCTAGCAATTAATATCATTGTTCAGAACAACCAAAAACTCACTCGCACACTTTGAATCCTCTTCTCTCACACCTAAAGGGTGATGGAACTGGATTTCTTCCCTTTTCCTGATATTAAAAGTCTGAGGAATGACCCTTATAAGAAAGTTGATGATATTTTTTGTCCTTTGGGAAAAGGATGTTGAAAAATATGTGAACGTGGCATTTGCTTCTGGGCAAAGAGCATTAAGCTGGTGAACTTTGAAGTGATTGTTTGCCAGACTTTGTCAGGGAGACAAAGTTAATTGCAGCTAGAATTTATTTTGGCCTAATTCTGCGACTCCTATAGCACTTCTTCAAGTGATTAGTCATGTTAAGTTTAGTGGACCTGATTCTCCTCTCACTTACACCAGTTTTGTACCAGTTCCACTGTCTTCACTGAATTCTTTGCATTTAAACTGATGTAAATTAGATCAAAATCAGTTCCAATGCAATTATTTGAATGAAAAAATGCTACCCAGCATTGGTAAAGGATGCATCGCCAAACTATTTGAGTCACTTTATGTGAAAATTTTCAGCAGTTTTGTCCTTTTTACTGGTATTTGCTTTAGAAGAAAATTACCCTATATTGGTCTGTGCAAGACTAATGTACAGAAGAAGATAAATGCCAATCATTCTCTTTCATAAATGGTGAATAATAAGTTAACACTAACCTTATAGCACTCCACCCCATCACATAGTTAATATCAACATTTGTCTCTAGAAACTTGATCTCTGTCTCTTTCTCTCTCACACACATGCACACGCACACACACACAACCAACATTAAAAGAACATTATTAAGGTCACAAAATCAAGCAACCAAAAGTTAGGAAATAGAGCATGACCAGCTTCTCTGTAGGGATGGCGTATATGCAGTCTGGTCAGCACTAGGAGCTGTGAGAGGCTCAAGAATGCTCAATGAGGATGCCATCAAAGAATTTAGAAGTTAAGCTTTAGCAAGTCTGTACTGAGCATGTGTGAACTGCAATTTTTTCACAGGGTTATAAATGCCAAATTTGGACAGATTTTCACAGGGATGGCAAAGGTCACATCCTTTAACACAAACCTCTGCCAAATTTCAAGTCTCTACTCCAAAGCATTAGAGAACCAGAACTTTTCAAAGAAAAAGTCTCCAGATTTATTTATTTATTTATTTGTAATTTGCAAAACTACATGTTATTCCCTAGTCTTATTCTTGGAAACTGCTAAACCATTTTGGCTGAAAAATTTCAGAATACTACAGTTTGAGTCAGGCACCCAGCCTAGAAAATTTCATCTCAAACTGTTAAAACTTAGCAAAGTTATAAGATACTGAAAACAGTAACGGGGAGTGTCAGGCAACCTTAAAAATATGCAAGGCTAGCAGCTTTTCCTACAATGTAGTATCTCAGGATTATATTGTAGCTTTGGCACAAAACCTGTGTAAAGGGCAGTGATCAATGGTTCCATGTCTAGTTGGCAGCAGGTATCAAGTGGAGTGCCCCAAGGGTCGGTGCTGGGGCCGGTTTTGTTCAATATCTTCATTAAAGATCTGGAGGATGGTGTGGACTGCACCCTTAGCAAGTTTGCAGATGATACTAAACTGGGAGGAGTGGTTGATACGCTGAAGGGAAGGGATAGGATACAGAGGGACCTAGACAAATTAGAGGATTGGGCCAAGAGAAATATGATGAGGTTCAACAAGGACAAGTGCAGAGTCCTGCACTTAGGACGGAAGAATCCCATGCACTGCTACAGACTAGGGACCGAATGGCTGGGCAGCAGTTCTGCAGAAAAGGACCTAGGGGTTACGGTGGACAAAAAGCTGAATATGAGTCAACAGTGTGCCCTTGTTGCCAAGAAGGCTAATGGCATTTTGGGTTGTATAAGTAGGGGCATTTCCAGCAGATCGAGGGATGTGATCATTCCCCTCTATTCAGCACTGGTGAGGCCTCATTTGGAGTACTGTGTCCAGTTTTGGGTCCCACACTACAAGAAGGATGTGGATAAATTGGAGAGAGTCCAGCGGAGGGCAACAAAAATGATTAGGGGGCTGGAGCACATGACTTATGAGGAGAGGCTGAGGGAACTGGGATTGTTTAGCCTGCAGAAGAGAAGAATGAGGGGGGATTTGATAGCTGCTTTCAACTACCTGAAAGGGGGTTCCAAAGAGGATGGATCTAGACTGTTCTCAGTGGTAGAAGATGACAGAACAAGAAGTAATGGTCTCAAGTTGCAGAGGGGGAGGTTTAGGTTGGACATTAGGAAAAACTTTTTCACTAGTAGGGTGGTGAAGAACTGGAATGGGTTACCTAGGGAGGTGGTGGAATCTCCTTCCTTAGAGGTTTTAAAGGTCAGGCTTGACAAAGCCCTGGCTGGGATGATTTAGTTGGGTTTGGTCCTGCTTTGAGCAGGGGGTTGGACTAGATGACCTCCTGAGGTCCCTTCCAACCCTGAGATTCTATGATTCTATGATTCATAGCTGCCCAGGAACAGGCCTGAGACCAGATTGCAACTTATTGTGGCAAAAGGGACATTTGGTCAAGCTGTCCTGTGTTAAACTGATCCTTCATTAGGTTTTTTCAGGGCCCTGTGCCCATTGTAAGTCTTTGTAAGTTAGCACAGCTCAAATGAAAGAAGTGCACGAGCAGCACCAGGATCAGTGCAGTGCAAGTGGGAGTTTTCATCCTATTTTGCATATTATACCCTGACTTGCATTTTGAGCGTACCTGAGGATGCAGCCCTACAGTTTCATTTTCAAAAACATTCCAATCTGAGAGGACCGTGAGGAAATCATGTAAAATGAGGATGAAGTGCATCCAAAAGTGTGTTCATCAACATGTTCAAGACATTTGGAAGTAGAAAGATAGTGACACTGATGACACTGAGAAACTGACAAGAGTCATTCACAATAAAATACACTAAGCCAGGAGATACAGCTAGGTAGATAAAGAATGATTGAAATCAGGACAATCAAAGCCTCTTTTGAGATAGCAATGGGCACCACAAATATATATTGCTGCCCCACTGTATTTGCAGGATATCCAGAAAATACTGCAGTAAATATTATGAGCAGTAGACTTGGGTTTTGTTTTGCTTTAATACTGCCCACCTCTAAACAATTTAAAGGGTCTAACAGGCATTGAGTTTTTATTAAATTAACTTTTTAAGCCAATTTGGAATGGAATCATTCCTGTGGAAACTTCAATTATAGTACAGCTAAGACAAGTATTAGACATTAATATATAATTGTAAAAAAGAAAATTGGCTTAGAATGGACTCATAGTAAGAGCCAATGGAAATATGTCATGTGGAAATTCTGCACTATAGAACCGATTTAGGGTCTCTGTGGATATCAGTATTCATAATATTTTCTCCAAAGTGAAAACTTCCACCTAAATTAAAATTAAATATTCTATGTATTTTTCTTGGGAAGATATCCTTTCAGATGCAAACCAGTAGATTGCTGTTTTCCTGAGTCAGCATACAAAATGAAGTAATATATTTAATAAGCATAAATGTCCCATTAATCTAAATGGGTGTTTTTACTCTGAAGCCTAAATGGCAACAATTAATTGTCAATAGTAAATTCCAGCAGAAGCATTCATTTAATGCACTTCATACAAGTTGTTTGATTCATTATGAAAGAACATTTTGCATGAATATATTTTCAGAATTTAAAATGGTCTCTCAAATAGGAGAGGGATAGAGAGTGTCTTCGGAAAGCTCATGATGCACTGAGAATTGCTGTTATAGTAATATAGGATGTAATTTCATGTATAAAATTATGAGACTGAAAATGTGTCCACATGGCTTAAACAAGACCAGGCAAAACTCTCCAGGAGTAGAAGGGCAGTTCACACCTCATCAGGGCATATATGGGACAAACCCAGCCCAGCCTCACAGGAACAAAAGACACTAGTTTAGGCAGCAACAAGGGATCTGTTGGACTCTCCAGTGAGTCACCCCTCTTCCCTTGGGACTACGATGAGGTAATGCTCACCTGACTCTGAAGGGGGGGGCGGAAAGCCAAGAGCGAAGAAAGACCATGATAAAAGGGAGAGACATCTGCCATGCACTCTCCCTTCCACCTCCATCTACAGACACCACCACCAAACAACTGAAGTGCTGATCAAAGGGGAGAGCCTGGCTGAAGGGAAACCAGCCAGTCTGTGGTGAGAAACATCTAAGTTTGTAAGGGCATTGAAAGTGTTAAGATCAGCTTAGAATACATTTTGCTTTTATTTCATTTGACCAAATCTGACTTCTTGTGCTTTGACTTATAATCACTTAAAATCTATCTTTTGTAGTTAAAAAATTTGTTTGTTTATTCTACCTGAAGCAGTGTGTTTGGTTTGAAGTGTGTCAGAGACTCCCCTTGGGATAACAAGCCTGGTTTGTATCAATTTATTTGTTAAATTGACGAACTCAAATAAGCTTGCAGAGTCAAACAGGCATAACTGGACACTGCAAGATGGAGGTTCCTAGGTTTATGTCTGGGACCAGAGATATTGGCTAGTGTCATTTGGTTGCACAATCCGAGCAGCAGCTGGCCAAAAGTGCTCACTCACGTAGCTGGGAGCAGCTTACATGCTAGAGGCTGTGTGTGAACAGCCCGGGAGTGGGGGTTCTCACTGCAGAGCAGGGTAAGGCAGGCTCCCGGAGTCGAGGATTAGAGAGACCTAGCAGATCACTGCTAGGTGATAACACCAGGGGAATGTCACAGAGGGTGCCAGACGTAGCTGCTGGGTAGATGAAGTTGAGTGCCATGTTGTAGAGGGCCCTAAGCAGAGAGGAAGGATTTTCTAATGGTAAGGACACTAGTCAAGGACTTAGAAGACCAGGGTTCAAATTTCTTCTCCTCCACAGTCTCCCTATGTGACCTTGGGCAAGTCACTTAGCATCTCTGTGCCTTAATTCCCCATCTGTGTGTGAGGGCAGGAGGTAATAGCCCTTCCCTACCTACCAGGAGTGTTGTGAGGATTAATACAGTAAAGTTTGTCAATTTCTCAGATACTACCAAATCTGTGGGAACCATAGAAGTGCCTGAAATAGATAGATAGAAGTAAGTGTTTGCCAGAAGCTGGGAATGGGTGACTGGGGTTGGATCACTTCTTGATTTCCTGCTCTCTTCATTCCCTCTGGGGCACCTGGCATTGGTCACTATCGGAAGACAGGATACTGGGCTAGATGGACCTTTGGTCTGACCCAATATGGCCATTCTAAAAATAAATAAAAAGTGTTAATCACAT
Source organism: Mauremys reevesii (assembly GCF_016161935.1). NCBI lineage: Eukaryota > Metazoa > Chordata > Testudines > Geoemydidae > Mauremys > Mauremys reevesii. The sequence continues at coordinate 157,092,700 of NC_052625.1, forward strand.
AAAATTCACACTCCAGCACCCACCTTTACCCTCCTATGGGCTCAAGGTGTAACCCAGTTGATTTAGGCACCCCACCCTTCCCCAGTTCCTAGGGCTCTGGGGGAAAGGCACCTACTCTTCCCCAGTTCCTAGGGCTCAGGACCACCCATACACAGTTCCTAGGGCTCAGGGCATAATCTTTTTCAGGTTTACGGGGTCTTTTACCAGTGAAAGAACTTTAAACACTAATACAGTAACTCCTCACTTAAAGTCGTCCCGGTTAACATTGTTTCATTGTTACGTTGCCGATCAATTAGGGAACACACTCGTTTAAAGTTGTACAATGCTCCCTTATAATGTTGTTTGGCAGCCACCTGCTTTGTCCACTGCTTGCAGGAAGAGCAGCCCGTTGCAGCTAGCTGGTGGGGGCTTGGAACCAGGGTGGACCGGCAGCCTCCCTATCAGCTCCCCACTCCCCTAAGTTCAGCTGTCCCTCCCCCCACTGCCATGTGCTGCTCCTGCACGCTGCCTTGGAGCTGCTCCTGGAAGGGGGGGAAGTCGGGGCTAATGTCAGGGTGTCCCCCTCCCCCCTGCTCCTCCACCCCACTTACTCCATCTCAATGAGGGGGCGGGAACGACAGGACAGGGCTCAGGATGGAGGGAGCTTCCTGGGAGCAGCAGCTGTCTCAAATTGCTGATCTACTTAACAAGGCAGTTCACTTAGAGTGGGGTCAGCATACTTAAAGGGGCAATGCACATCTCTCTCTCACACACAGGGTATGTGTCTCTGTCTCTGTCTGCCATGCTGTCTCCCCTCCATTCATGTTGCCTTGTAGAGTAAGGCTACATTAACAAGAATGGGTTAACCATTGAGAGCTCAGCCAAAAGCTAGTTCATCATTTAGCAGTAAGGCATTCCCTGGGAAATATCCCTCTCTCTTCCACCCTCTGACTTCACCACCTCAACCAAGCTTCACAATCATCATCACTGTGTACAGTATTAAATTGTTTGTTTAAAACTTATACTGTGTGTGCATTGCCTGGTGAAAAAAAATTCCCTGGAACCTAACCCCCCTATTTACATTAATTCTCATGGGGAAATTGGATTTGCTTGACATCATTTTGCTTAAAGTCGTATTTTTCAGGAACATAACTACAATGTTAAGCGAGGAGTTACTGTATCCTTATCCTCTATTTGTTAAAAATAACCAAAACAGAATGCATACACTAAGCATAAAATGCTCACCACTCCCAATAAGACAGATGAACTTTTCTTTATGCCACTCAGAAACAGGTCATCTGGGGACTCCAGATTCTGCATGGTGTGATTGGCAGGGTGTTGAGGTCTGGCAGCTCTGATCTTAGGGCTGTGTCCTAGAGACGGTACCAAAGAACTTCCTTTTGTACACCACTTTATATAGTGAAACTTGAGCCTTGCTTAGCTGTATCTTAAAAATCATTTTACTAAAATGTTACTAAACAATTTTCTAACCAATCCTAACATATTGTAAAACAATTCTTTAACCAATCATATCCCACCATCTTAGCTGATTTAGATCTCACAGAATTAGTTATGCAATTGACAGAAACAATCAAAGAACCATATAGAGACCATATAGATAAACAATAGAGAAGTAGGGACCATAGAAAGAAAACAATAAAGAAGTTGGGATTTCACAGTCTCAACTGTTGATAAGTGATTTCTTGCCAGCAAGAATGTTATCAAAGAAAGTTTTCTTTAACCATCTTAAGATCTGTTTCTTTATCTGGTGATGATAGGTTCTATTGGGATAGGATCACCTTCTTAACAGCCGAATATTACATTGTTTTATGTAAGTTAGAGGGAATGTGAGGATGTGACTTTCTGCTTCTTGGCTCATGGCTACTGCTTTCCTAATATGGTTGCAGGTCACACCTTACAATATGGCTACAGAAAAAGGCCACTGACCTTACATAAGGGTGATGCTAGACTTGGTGGGCTGAAGGAAGCAGTGCCAGTTTTAACAGGAGACAGAGAGATATAAGCAATGCAGGGCTGTGAGTGAGGCATCATTTGTTATGGGAGAAGTCAGTTTCTCCCCTCACTGCTTCAATTTATAACTCTTCTACTCCCCATCCCTGCATGACTTTGCAGTATATAAAATAATTATATATATTGTTCTATATGCTGACCCAACTTTGTCATCCTCTCCCCACAAAAAAATCTAGAAATGACACCCCTGCTCGGGAGGGTAGCAAATAGGATGAGAAGAATTGCGAGTGTCAGTTGGGAAAATGTCTAGGGTGATAATACTGGGTATCAGAGAGGGTGAACAGCTGACGTACGTGCAAATCTACCATCTATCTTCAAAATATGCCTGTAGAAGGCAAGTAGGACACTTTGCTTTCACCCAGAGCTTCACATCAAGAAAGGAGGGACTCATAAGAACATAAGAATGGCCCTACTGGGTAAGACCAAAGGTCCATCTAGCCCAGTATCATGTCTTCCAACAGCAGCCAATTCCAGGTGCTTCAGAAGGAATGAACCAAACAAGTAATCATAAGGTGATCCATCCCCTGTCACTCATTCCCAGCTTCTGGCAAACAGAGGATAGGGACACCATTCCTGCCCATCCTGGCTAATAGTCATTGATGGACCTATCCTCCATGAATTTATCTAGTTCTTTTTTGAACCCAGTTAAGATCCTGGCCTTCACAAAATCCTCTGGAAAGGAGTTATGACTCTTCCTAAAGATTATTGAGATGGGTGGACTTAATTGTGTACAGAAGGCTGTGATGACTGGGTGAGCCTCATAGGCTGGAATGGTTTGGAACTGAATTTAAGAATGACTATGCGGGCCAAACCACAAACCTTTTATGGTCCCCCTGTAACTTTTGTGATGCCTGTTTCTTCGAGCACTGATTGAATTGTTTAATTACAGGCTCATGGATGGCCTGAATGAGAGTTTCTCTCAGTTATTTCTCTCCTGGCATTTCTGCATTGAATTGTGCCACTCACAATCTACTGACCCCTAGAGAAAAAGAAACTTAATTTATGTTAGAGAAGCTTGCAGCTAATCATCATCATAAATTAGAGTTTAAAATTGCAAAAGATATTCCAGGGGTTTAGGTGAAGTCCTTAGGGAAAGTTTAGTCGAATACAAACCACCACAAAACAACTCATGTCATTTACATTTCTATAAGACCAACATCACTGTCTAGGCTTTGCAACAACCTATTATATCCCAAGTCATTTTTATGCTATTCCTTTTGCATGTATGAAAAAGAGTTTGCGGTCATTGTGGTGCTGTTTATTTTAAATATCCTCTATTTATTATTTATGGAGTGATTTGCCTGCATATCAGAATTATAGTTTGTGTCAACACTTCCTGTGGGTTATAATATGGACATGTGCAAGCTTTAAAATTCCTGTACTGGACATTACAGCACCTCCAAGCTCACAAACATTTTAATGTGGTGTTTGATATATGTGTAAGAAATAAATTTATAATGGAGCTTCCTGAAATGAGTCTTGGAACATCAGGCAGATAGAGGTGTGTGTGGGGGGGAAAGGTGAAAGATCACTATCATTTTTATTATGCCTCCAATAAATACTTCTGCTCTTTTTTTCTAGTTAACATTCAGAAACCGTGTAGTGTCCTAGTGTAAGGAGAAAACATGCCTAAACCACTTCCCTCAGATGGAATACCAATTGTTATGATCATTGCTAAATGTGGCTGTAAGACCTTTGTAGCAGCCTTAGAAAAAATTACAGACCAGGAGGGGAGAGGAAAGTGAGTGACCACAAGGAGTAAACATGAACAAGTTATGTAAAACTAACAAATTGGATATAAAAAGAGGAAGAAATCTGAGCTCGGTGGACACTTTGACATTTGGACACCTCTCAAGTTCCCCTGCAAATGAAAGGGTGGCCACTGGATGTCTACAATTATCCATGTAGGATGTCATCAAGACCCTGTGGTTCTCTACTAACCTGTTGTGGACGTGTGTAAGTACCAGAGACTAAATAAAGTAGAAGCTTTGAGTGAAAGCACTTTTGTTTGCCTCCTTGAATCAACTATCAATCAGCCAGACGGCCATGTCCCCATGATTGATTTCCTGTCATCACCTCACAAAGAGTAAAGTTACCATAAACTTTTGGTTCAGCAAAACCCTGGGTAACACTATGACCCAATCCAACAAAGCACTTAAGCATCTGTGGAACTTTAAGCCTGTGATGAGTCCTGTTGAAATAAAGTTATGCACATGCTTATGTGTTTTGCTGTATCAGGGTCCCAGCCATCAATATAGAGTACATTGGGAACAATGGCTAGTATGTCCCATCTCATGGAGAAATTCAGGAGGGGAGCAGAGGAGACTAAAAGGCAGGAAAAGCTGAGAGCTTCTGTTAAGGCATCTACAGAAAGGGACTGCTAGAACCAGGGGGTTTGGAGGATGAGAGGTCTCCAAACACAGTAGATCCGGGAATTGACAGGAAAGGGATCCTCCCACCTGCACACAGTTCCTCCAGTTTTGATAGATAATATATAGCTCAGCTTTGAATTAACTGTTTCCCATCTTTCTACACAGAAATCTGGTGTGTTTCTGGAGGTAACCAGGACAGAAGGAAAAGGCAGTGAGGGTTTCCTATCAACTTCAGTAGATTCAGTATTTCATCCTTAAACTTCAAGGACTTCCATGGAGAGCAAGGGTGAGGTTGTTTGCAATGGAGTTACTATGGAGGAAAATGATGGGGCAATTCTATAGCAATAGGGGCTGCATAAAACAAAGGGATTTCATCAGGAGATCCAATATCCTTGGAGAGAATAACTCACAATTGCCTAATCCTAGCAGAGGATCCTATCCTGAAAGTGCTCTGCATGTAGCATTCCTACTGACTTCAATAGGAGTTCTACAGAGGGAGTGTTTGGAGTATAGGACCCTCAGTAATTTGTGATTGTGTGTGCTCTTAAAGGAGGTGGGTTGGATACAGACTTCTAAAATGTATTTACAATATTTTTTTCATTGTTAAATATATTTATTCATTGTAATATAGGAAACAAAGATTTCAGGATCAGTGAAAAGGAATGAAGGATGACACTTACCAACTGTACTTACAAAGGTAACAAAATCTTGCATACCTAACCTGGATTCTGAAGAAAAATGGGCCATTTTCTCAGCCAATGAAATTAGCTTAGTTCTTTGCTGATCTACATGACTGATAATTTGGCCCCAAGCGCTCAGCCATTTTTTGTTTTTAGCAACAGATATCAGTCATTCCATTCTCTGTTACTGTAACAGCTCTTCAGTGTACATGGACTATAAATGCAATTTGTTTAGTCTTCTATCTGGTATGACAAATGGTGGACATGATCAAGAAAGTAATGAAACACATGCCAGAAGTTGTTTCTCGTGCAAACAAAATGTGCAGTACAACAGTGAATACATTAACTAAATTCATTATTTAGATAAACTTTTCTATCACAATGATAGATTTATGCAGGGGTTGATTAACTGTTGATTCTTAAAAGGAAAATGGCAGTTTTGGCACCACTCAGACATTGTAGAAGCTGAGTGGCAGAGCTGTCTCTGTGCTGATTGTATTATGAACAATAAAACTTGTAATACATATAAATAGTATTGAATGAGAAGGTAAAACTAATTTTAAATAGTATAACAATGCAGAATTAGCTGAAGTAAGAGAATAAAAGAATCTTATGGCACATAACAAATGAGGAATGCCTCAATGCACAGACTGTCTTTTACTAAGCAATTAAGTATAGTATTCAGAGGGGTAACCATGTTATTCTGTATCAGCAAAAACAATGAGGAGTCCTTGTGGCACCTTAGAGACTAACTAATTTATTTGGGCATAAACTTTCGTGGGCTAAAACCCACTTCATCAGATGCATGGATTGAAAAATACAGTAGGCAGGTATAAATATAAAGCACATGAAAAGATGGGAGTTGCCTTACCAGGTGTGTATGTGTGGGGAGGGAAGTCAGTAATTTTCCTTCTGTTGATATTCTCCCCTTCTTGTCAACTGTTCGGAATGGGCCACATCCAACCTGATTGAATTGGTCTCGTTAGCACTGACCACCCACTTTTGGTAAGGCAACTCCCATCTTTTAATGTGCTGTATATTTATACCTGCCTACTGTATTTTTCACTTCATGCATCTGATGAAGTGGGTTATAGCCCACAAAAGCTTATGCCCAAATAAACGTGTTAGTCTCTAAGGTACCACAAGGACTCCACGTTGTTTTTAAGTAAAGTATGTAAGTGATGTTACTTTATATGCAACTGAAATATGTTTTTGATTAATTGAAATGATATTTTAAGATAATTGTAAGAGAAGTTAACATTTTCATAATGTAAGTGTTCACAGCAATCTGCAAGCAATGGGATTTCAGAATAATCTGTGTTGAAGACAATTTAAGGGAAATAGCAGTGAATACATTGTTTTGGAAAATAAACTGATTACAAAATGTATTAACTGACGGACATTAAAAATAGTATATGAGAGAAAGTATTGTAAGTAGTTAGCATGAAAAGGTCAGTATAATAATTAGATACTGTGATTTCTTTTCTTCTCAGGATTTCAGTGGGGTCTAGAGCATCCATGAAAGAAAGAAAAAAAGAGGGTGATGAACTACACATTGCTTATTTAAGAATTGTTGGTTTAAGTCACTTCTAAGGGCCTAATGCTGGTAAGCCCTCTGTATACAGAATTTCCATTGAAGTCAAAAGAGTTTCTAAATATAGAGTGTGCTATGGTTATGGGTTTAGCTGCACCTTTCTTCTCTTTCTGGTTTGTTTGAATATGACTCCTTGGTAGTTAGACTTCTTGGGATGGACTCTCATGATTCTTCCACTCTTCTACTAGGACTGAGATGCACTACTTTAAGTGTACCAACTGCTTATCACCCTGCAGGCCTATCTTAGTTTGATCATCTGCTTTATGGTTCTTTCAGGAACCAATGACCAGTGACACTGACCAATAGCCTTCTTAAAAGCATTTTTTTTTTTACTTTGTAGCTGGAACAAAGCATAAGACAACCTCCAAGACTGCATAATGGCTAACTGCTCAGGCCAAAAAGGGGTATCATAATTTTATTATATACCCTTAAAAACATATTATATTGTTTGGGTGGTCACTTTTGCTATGTTATGATATTCTTCAAAATCAACATTTTCATTTCAAAATAGTTCATAATTTTTCTTTGGAAAAACATAGCTATTCCAATGAAACTGTATGTGCTTTTCCTGTATTAACTCAGTCTTGCAGATAACTATTTCAGCAAAATGACACCCAGAAGCAGAGTTGTGAATATATTTTCTCCAAACCCTGTTTAAACTGGGTGACCCTCAAAGCTGAATTGGGACTAAAACTGGTTATCAGATTTCAAAATTAGTAATGTTGATGTCATTTTTAGTCAACATTTTAAATTTTAACTTTACACAATATGAATAGTCACCTTCAAGTTACTGGGACTGATAAAACTGAGTAAAACTAAGTGCATGATTAAATCTTCTTCACATCTTACCCAGAAACACAGGAATACAAAATTTGACATTTGTGAAGCATGGTCTAGAAGGTCTTCTGGAACATTAACTTTTGCCTTTCCTGATCTGTTATATTAACAGGTAATTCACCACTGATTGGTTTTGATATACAGTTATCCCCACAACTATTCAACTGTCAGAGCACTTTAGTAAATAGGAATGCAATTTATACTTTTAAATTTGAAACATTATATATAGCCACATGTTAATTTTTCCAATGAATCTGTTTCTTTTTAATATATGCTCAGTCCAAATGCAGAGATTCCTAGAAGTGGCTCATAAATTTTAATAGAATGCTGGTAGTGCACTTCATCCCTTATGATTTCATGATACAAGTAGCAATCCTTAGAAGCACCTACCTGCTTCATTATTTCATTAAATTTGCCATTCTCTTAGGTCTCAATTCTGGACCCACTGGAGCAAATTGCAATACTCTCATTGACTTCAATGGGTGTGTCTAACTGGCAGTAGAGAGCCTTCCAGCCCAGGTTGACAAACTTAATTCTTTGAGTTGTGAGTTCTAAAATGCCTGCCCTGTCCTGGCTGAAGTAATTATCCCTAAGGTAACTTTTTTAAAATATATATTATATCTAGGGTTTTTGTTTCTACTGGTGGCGCAAATCCGCACATACCTCAGTGCACATAACAAAATGTATTCCGCACATGGATAGAAAAAAATAGTTGAAACATTGGTTATAAAAGACAGGAGTGGATTTAATCAGGTTTCTTTGGCCATTTTAAGCCAGATTTAGATGAGGGAAGGTGCTGAAGGAGCTGCATACACAGATGGTCCTTCAAGGAAAGAGTGATCTATACGGAGGGTAGGGATTATTAAGTTTTAATAAAATGAGAATTACAGATTTATACAAGAGTAATTATGTGTTCAAATCTTATGCAAAATCTGTGTGTGTTATAGGGTGACCAGATGTCCCTATTTTATAGGGACAATCCCAATTTTTGGGTCTTTTTCTTATATAGGCTCCTATTACTCTCCACCGCCATTCCGATTTTTCACATTTGCTGTCTGGTCACCCTAATGTGTTATGTATTACACCTACCTTGTGGCCCATTGATGAGTTAAACCAGAAGGCAAACACCTTTGTGGGGTATGTGTAAGCTATAAGTGGGGCAGGGAGGAGTCATCATTGGTCTCAGGCACTAGACAATTCATTGTAGTTCTTAAGAGGGCATTCTAGATGGAGGGTCTGCTTCCCAAGAGTGGTCCTAGGAATCCCAAGAGCAGCAGTGCTTATGTAACTTTTGGGTGGGTTAGTGTTTACTTTACCAGTCTTTTCCTAGTACCTAAAAAACAAATCCCATGAAAAGCACGAGGTGACCCAGAATTCAGTCACTGGGGATTTTCAGCAAGGATTGTACAATGTCAACCTCCCCCCAGTCAGGTCCAAAAAAGAACAAAATTAATTAACTAATTTTTAAGTACCAACTTTATAAAATCGTAAAAAATGATAACCACCACCAACAACTTAATTTCTGCAACTTAACAAGGCTATTTTATAATCCACATACATTATCTTCAGTTATACATAAACATAAAAGGAAACAAATTAAATCTAAACAGGTCAGTCCCCACAGAAACACAGTGAGAAGTAACTCAGACTTCCCAAAAGCTTAGGTGAGTTCACATGAGTCTCAGACTTTGATCGTCAAATCTATCCAGCTTGCTGAGTCAAAAGCACTGCAACAATATCTTCCCTCCTCTTGTTTGCAGAAAACTCCAAATGGAATCCATGCAGACTTTCTCCTCTGCTGACATCATTCAGTTAACCCTATTGGAAGGTTAACAATAGCACTAATCTTCTGCAAAATGCTTCAGCATTAAAGGGAACCAGCCTGTTTTCTGCGCTTATGACCCAGCTTCTTCCAACCCACTCAGGTCACATGTCCTTTTGTGAGGCAGCTGCCCTGACTATTTGCCCTCAGTGGAGTCTGAGTCCAGCTACAGTGAACCTATTGAGCATACCCCAAACTACCACACCCAACTCCAGAAACTTCTGGGTGTGGAGTGCTAATTGTTCATCTGCCTAGTAACAATGCCCCAAACTGCTCATTCTTTTCCCCACCTTCTCTATAGATTTCTTAAAGATATAACTCCCTGTGGGACTCAATTCAGACTCTGGAGGCATGAAGAACATTGGGAATTCAGAGTCTGGATCTCCTCACAGCAGTCTATTGAGTAGCTAAGAGGTGTGACAGGGGTATCATGGAGGCATGCTAGAGGAAAGGAGACTTGTCCAGAGGTTAGGATATATTGATGGTCTCCGACAAGTCAGTTATGTCAAAGTTTTAAACTGGATGCCTAAAATTAGGGACCTGAATCCATTTTTATACAAGTAAATAAATGTCCTGATTTTCAGAAGTGCTGAGCACCCACAATACCAATTCCAATTAATGGGAGCTGCAAGAGTTCAACACCCTGAAATTAGGCATATAAATAGATGTCCTGATTTCAGAGAGCTCCTGTGCCTGATTCTGCAACAGGATGAATAGGAGCAGTCCCACTGTATTCTATGAGACTATTCAGAAGCAAACAGTTACTTGTGCACAAGTCCTTGCGGAGTGGAGCCTGAGTATATACCTTGTTCCTTACAAGCTTTGTTGATGAAGCCTGTAAAATATACAAAGTGAGGTGCTCTGGAACAAGAAAGTGACAAACTTTGCTGGCATAGATTATTGGGACTACTAGCCAAATAGTAGAACTACAAAATCTACTGGTAAATCTGGCAGATTTTATAAGAGCTACAAACTGAATTGCTCCACTTTCCCCCTTGATTTTATTTTTTATCATTTTTTTTAAAAAACTTCCCTCAAACATAGTCATGTAAAATGAATCAGTTACATTTAGTGTTTATCCCTGAGAATCATTTCAACAATCCTCTCCAAAATCCATAGAGTGATCCCATGCCAATGTGATTATGTTACATCCTTTCTCCAGTGACTATTTAGTTTTTATACATAGGGGAAAACCTTCAACAAAAGAGATTGAGAGAATCCTGCCCCAGCATACCACTTACTTTGGTGGTTAGGGGACTCCCCGGCAATGCAGAAGACCCACATTTAAGTCCCTGTTCTAGTGACTATTGATACACAGTTGAACAGCTTCAACAGGAGAGAGAGAGAGAGCACATAATCTTGAGGAAAGGCACTCTTTTGTAAGAGCTAAGTTCAAATTCCTTCTCCACACCACGCAGAGGCAATTGAACCCAGGTTTCTCACATCTTCAGTGAGTGCTCTAACCATGAGGCTAAAAGCTATTTGTCTAAACTTTTGCCAAGCTCTAATAATGTATTTCTGTCTTTTAGGCTATATCTTCTCACCTTTGTAATATATTTGGCATTTGTGGATACAGACACATTCTTTCCTCTGGCTAATGGGTAAAAAATATCTGAGACATCTGCAAAAAAAGAGAGAGAAAAATAAATGATTAAAGGTCTAGAAAACATGACCTATTAGAGAAGATTTAAAATAATTGGGTTTGTTTAGTCTGGAGAAGAGAAGATTGAGAGGGGACATTATAACAGTTTTCAAGTATATAAAAGGTTGTTACAAGGAGGAGGGGAAAATATTCTCCTTAACCTCTGAGGATAGGACAAGAAGCAATGGGCTTAAATTGCAGCAAGGGAGATTTAGGTTGGACATTAGGAAAAACATCCTAACTGTCATGGTGGAATAAATTGCCTAAGGAGGTTGTAGAATCTCCATCATTAGAGATTTTTAAGAGCAGGTTAAACAAACACTAGTCAGGAATAGTTTAGATAATACTTAATTTAGTCCTTCCATGAGTGTAGGGGACTGGACCAGATGATGTCTCGAGGTCCCTTCCAGTCCTGCAATTCTATGATTCTATGAAATAGTGATGTCCTCTAATATGTTTTATAAAGCTCTAACTGTTTCCCATTCCTTGTCTAACAGGAAAAATATTCTGCCACGGTAACAAGAATGACTTGGGGAAGAACAAGACATGGCAAAAGGAATTTTGATTTTTACAAAAATCTATATCCTTTGGAAACTCTTGTTCACCGAAAAGTCACCTGAATATACACTTGCTGGCTGCTTATTCCACTATATGTTAATGCTTGCTAAATACGGATTTTATGACAAAGTGAATGGTTAAATACAGAAATATGATTACCAAACTTGCTGATAAGTCAGGCTTCAGTTTATATAACCAAGACTACAGCAGTTAAGAGATTATTCATGTTCTATTAAATTATCTTGCAGTTTAAAACAAAAAATGATGACATAATTTCATTAAGTATCAAAAATGGATGAATAGATTCAGACATTTAAAACTTTCCCATTACTCCTATACTTTACATTGTATATTAGCGTGGCAACTATAGTTAGTTATGTCCATGAATAGGCACAATGTATCTACAGACAAAGATGCACCTTTATTCAACTCATTTAATGTTATGTCAATGCTTGTTAAGACCTATATTACTGTTCATCAGTTAACACTATTTATTTTTATTGTGAACAAAGGTGTTCTAGGTACAACCTAACACTACCCTGAAGCACTTATGGCATAAAACAAGACATGAATCTGCAAATGATAGCTGAGGCAGAAATGGTTGGAGAGGAGATACGAAGATTTACAGTTGAGATCACATGATTGATTTTTGTTCCCTCAACTCATCCTATTGTTTTTTCCTCTTATCTTTTTAAATACATAATTTTGTCATATTTTAGGAATTTTGTTTAATAATCACTAAAATATTCATTGAAAAAAGTGACTATGCCTTTAGGACACAGATGGGCGAACTACAGCCTGCTGGCCACATCCGGCCCGGGGGACCATCCTGCCCGCCCCCCGAGCTCCTGGCCCAGAAGGCTAGCCCCTGGCCCTTCCCCTGCTGTCGCCCCTCCCCTGCAGCCTCAGCTCTCTTGCTCTGCCGCCGGCACAATGCTCTGGCCGTGCTGTGAGCTCCTGGGGCAGCACAGCTGCAGAGCCCAGCCTGATCCGGTGCTCTGTGCTGTGCGGTGGTGTGGCTGGCTCCAGCCGGGAGGTGCAGCTGTAGCGCCACCAGCCACCAATGCTCCAGGCAGTGCAGTAAGGGGGCAGAGGGGTTGGATAGAGGGAAGGGGAGTTTGGGGTGGTGGTCAGGGGGTGGGGGTGTGGATAGGGGTTGGAGTGGTCGGGGGGTGATAGGGGGTTGAATTGAGGCAGGGGTCCTGGGTGGGGGGGAAGTCAGGAATGAGAGGAGGGGTTGGATGGGGCGGCGGGGTTCCAGAGGTGGTCAGGGGAAAGGGAGCGGCAGTGTGTGGATGGGGCAGGGGTCCCAGAGGGCTGTCATGGAACAGGGGGGGTTGAATGGGGCAGGAGTCTGGGGGGGGCAGATAGGAGGTGGGGGCCAGGCCATGACCCCTTCCGCTAATCAGCCCTCCATACAATTTATGAAACCCGATGCGGCCCTCAGGCCAAAAAGTTTGCCCGCCCCTGGTTTAGGAAGACAAAGTGGAGTGAAATAAAGAAGACAGAGCAAAAAGGGTGTGGAGTAAAGATAGTGGTGAATTAAACCTAAATGAAGCTTGGCTCCAATGCAATCAAAGATCCCACCCCACAACAGATCAAAGTACTTATGGCACCCCTGCTCCCCAGTCTCCCCAGTGGACTGCAGTGCCATCTGGGTAGATCCTTTCCATAGTTCATACCACATATATGTGGACGACATGGAAAAGTAGGAAACATCTATCAGCAGGAGTTGAGGCTGAGTTTAAGATTCATGGCTGAGTATGTCTCAAATGAGCTTTGAAGATCACCCCAAATCAGTTTTAAAATGTTTAAAGCTATTTTCTAGAACTGTTTTTTTCCAATGGTTCTTTCTGTTAAAAACAGCAACAACAAAAAAGGTGATTCATTGACACCAAACTTTTTGTAGGAAAGGGAGTTTTCACAAACTGCCTCTTTTGAAAACATTTTGGGAAAACAAGTTTCAACACTATTGAAATGTCCTGTTTTGATATGTTCAAAATGAACATTTCTAGTTTTTTTTTCAATTCAAAACAACTGTTTGTTTTGAAATGTAATTTATAGTAAACTGAAAATATTGAAACAAAATGTGTCAAAATGTTTGAAACTTTTTTTTACTTATTATTAGTCCAAGGACATTTTCGAGAGTACAGTTTTTCATCCTCACTTGAATGGGAAAGAAATGTCAAACATTTTCCTGGGAGAGGAAAACCATTTCTCACCCAGCTCTGATATATTCATATTTATATATTCATGCATCTGACGAAGTGGGTATTCACCCATGAAAGCTCATGCTCCAATACATCCGTTAGTCTATAAGGTGCCACAGGACTCTTTGCTGCTTTTACAGATCCAGACTAACACGGCTACCCCCTGATACTTCATATGTATAGTTATCCAAACATACAACAATAAGTTGCTCATTTATAATCACATCAGAAAAATCAGGGAAGAAATCCTAGCCCTATTAGCACATGGGGGAATTCTGCACCAGTGCACATATGAAGAATTCATGTCCTCTGAAGATTGTTTTTTCTCCACAGAACATAGATTCTGCGGGAGTGGCTCTGCTGTTACTCCTTTTGCCCACTAGGTGACAGAAGAAAGCGCAGCCAGTGGGCAGAGAGGGAGAAACTGCATTCCTCACAGCAGGGCCAGGTGAGGAGGCATGGGACTTACAGAGCAGGGCACCCTAAGCTGCTGGGGGCTCATAGACTGGGGTTTAGAGGGGCTAGTGGGAGGGACAGACTGGGGCATGGCCTCAGAAGCTAGTGGCGTGACAGCATTCGGCCAGGGCTGAATGGAAGGGGGCTGCAGAGGCACATGGGGAGAGGGGCAGATGTGCCTGACTGAATGGAAGAGGCTAGGGGACAGCCAGAGTCTGCATGGGGGAGGCTCTCCAACTCCTTAACAATCCCTCCCCCTCAAAAAAAAAATCTGTTCCATACTTCTCCCACTCACACCCAACAACCCTTCACGTTCACTCCCAGGCTCCTTCCCGGCAATTACTTCCCCCTCCCTCAGCTCCCCCATTTCTTCTGACTCTCCCAAGCCTTTGCATTGCTTCTTAGGGGTGCAGGAATACGTTTCTGTATTGTAGTTTAAATGAATTATTGCTCAAATTAATATGCCTATTTATTTGTGAAAAATAATTCTGAATCTTTGTTTTTGTCTGTATTGTTACAGACATACTTGCTGGCATGTATTTTGAAATAAATTGCCAACATAATTGAAACTGGCATGATTATATTGTGTTATTTTGACAAAAAAAATTAAAATATTGTGCACAGAATTGTTAATTTTTTGGCACAGAATTCCCCCAGGAATAGCTATTGAAGTGAATGGAAACTTTAACCAGTGACTTCAATGTTGTCATGATTTCACTTAAGGTTCCTACAGAAACTTTAACACAGGCACATTGAACATATCATGTGTTTATTTAAAACAAAAAAGTAATTGCTAGTGGTTCAGTAAGTTAATTATCTAATTCTCTTAAGATCCTAGTGTTTAATCTCATCTGGATCTGTTGATTTATATTCAGCTGAGTTTATTCAATTTTTCCAAGTATTCATTTGCTTGTTTTGTGTCAATATATGTTTGGTAGAGTGTCTATGAAATAATCATGTGTCGTTTTAGTAAAGAGTTGGAAATCATTAACAATGACATAATTGCATATTTACATGAGGGAGGTTTTTTTCATTCAGAACTACCATTCTCTTGTTTCTCATCCATCATAGGAATAAGCCATTAGAAAAAATATATATTTGTCTATAGCTTATTGGGGAACCTGTGACAGAGTGAACTATCACATGGGGGAGAATAGAAAAAAGCAAAAACAGCTGACTCCATTAACCATTCCTCTCAGAGGCTGCTGGAAGTAGAAGGGGTCTGAGGTCTATATAAGCCAGACCCTGTTCATTCCTGAAAGGAGGAGAGGTAACTCTGAAGACTAAATGAGAGCCAGTGGGGAAAACAGTTCCAGTAAGGGTCAGGGTGACAGACAGTCACCTGGGGGAGTGGGGGAAGGTACAGAAAAAGCTTTGTTATCCAACATGTTGGGGGAATGGGGAGTGCCAGATAGTCAAAAATTCTGGTAAACTAAGAGTTATATTTACCAATAGAATACCAATTTTCAAAGAATTAAAATACAATAAAAAGAATAAAGTAAAAAATAGTATACTCACCAATCCAGTAGTAGTACTGCACTGCGGAGTGGTTCATTTCTTGAGGCACTTAGATGTATACAGGTAAAGTTTTCTATATGGTAGGTTAGCTTATGACACTACATATCACTTTGGGCAGTACATTGCGTACATCCATTAAAAATACACTTAACAGTAAAATTATAAGGAACATAATTTAATCTTTCTTTCTTTGATGATTCAGAAGGCACTTCAGGATCTTGCAGTGTATCAGGATCATCATTATTAACATCAATTATCATTGTATATGTAGAAGGTGTAGGAGATTGGGCTGAATCCATAATGAACCTATTACACACCTTGGAAGCTGCTTTTTTTTTTAATAAATCCCTGATAGTAGCTTGATTACTTGCTGGCACATCCTACTTGTCTTCTGCCTCTTTTGCATAAAAATAAAGTGCAGAATATGCAATTGCATAACTGCCTGGGCTGTATACTAGTCCTGGTTATTAGACTGACGATTTGTATTGGGAGATATCAGAAATGCCTGTTAATAGAGCTTTCTGGTTTATAAAGTGCCAGATAACAAAGCTTTTACTGGATTGATTTTGGAGAGTAAGAACATAAGAATGGCCATACTGGGTCAGACCAAAGGTCTGTCCAGCCCAGTATCCTGTCTGCTGACAGTGGCCAATGACAGGTACCCCAGAGGGAGTGAACCTAACAGGTAATGATCAAGTGATCTCTCTCCTGCCATCCATCTCTACCCTCTGACAAACAGAGGCTAGGGACACCATTCCTTACCCATCCTGGCTAATAGCCATTAATGGACTTAACCTCCATGAACTTACCTAGTTCTCTTTTAAACCCTATTATAGTTCTAGCCTTCACAACCTCCTCAGTCAATGAGTTCCACAGGTTGACTGTGCGCTGTGTGAAGAAGATCTTCCTTTTATTTGTTTTAAACCTGCTGCACATTAATTTCATTTGGTGGCCTCTAGTTCTTATATTATAGAAACAAGTAAATAACTTTTCCTTATTCACTTTAACTACACCACTGATTATTTTATATAGCTCTCTTAGTCTCCTCTTTTCCAAGCTGAAAAGTCCTAGCCTCTTTAATCTGTCCTCATATGGGACTTGTTCCAAACACCTAATCATTTTAGTTGCCCTTTTCTGAACTTTTTCTAATGCCAGTATATCTTTTTGAGATAAGGAGACCACATCTGCATGCAGTATTCAAGATGTGGGAGTAAAATCAATTTATATAAGGGTAATAAGATAGTCTCCGTCTTATTCTCTATCCCTTTTTTAATGATTCCTAACATTCTGTTTGCTTTTTTTGACTGCCGCTGGACACTGTGTGGACGTCTTCAGAGAACTATTCATGATTACTCCAAGATCTCTTTCCTGATTAGTTGTAGCTAAATTAGCCCCTATCATATTGTATGTATGGTTGGGGTTATTTCTTCCAATGTGCATTACTTTACATTTATCCACATTAAATTTCATGTGCCATTTTGTTGCCCAATCACTTAGTTTTGTGAGATCTTTTTTTTTTTAAGTTCTTCACAGTCTGCTTTGGTCTGAACTATCTTGACCAGTTTAGTATCATCTGCAAACTTTGCCACCTCACTGTTTACCCCTTTCTCCAGATCATTTATGACTAAGTTGAGTGGGATTGGTCCTAGGACTGACTCTTGGAGAACACCACTATCCATTCTGAAAAAGTATCATTTATTCCTCCCCGTTGTTCCCTGTCTTTTAACCAGTTCTCAATCCATGAAAGGATCTTCCCTTTTATCCCATGACAGCTTAATTTAAGTAAGAGCCTTTGGTGAGGGATCTTGTCAAAGGCTTTCTGGAAATCTAAGTACACTGTGTCCACTGGATCCTCTTTATCCACGTTTGTTGACTCCTTCAAAGAACTTTAATAGATTAGTAAGACATGATTTCCCTTTACAGAAACCATGTTGACTTTTGCCCAACAAATTAAGTTCTTCTATGTCTCTGACAATTTTATTCTTTACTATTGTTTCAACTAATTTGCCCGGTATTGACGTTAGACTTACCGGTCTGTAATTGCTTACCTCTAGACCCCTTTTTAAATATTGGTGTTACATTAGCTATCTTCCAGTCATTGGGTACTGAAGCTGATTTAAAGGACAGGTTACAAACCATAGTTAATAATTCCACAATTTCACATTTGAGTTCTTTCAGAACTCTTGGGTGAATGCCATCTGGTCCCGGTGACTTGTTACTGTTAAGTTTATCAATTAATTCCAAAACCTCCTCTAGTGACACTTCAATCTGTGACAATTCCTCAGATTTCTCACCTACAAAAACCAGCTCAGGTTTGGGAATGTCCCTAACATCCTCAGCCATGAAGACCGAAGTAAAGAATTCATTTAGTTTCTCTACAGTTACTTTATTGTCCTTAAGTGATCCTTTTGTATCTTGATCGTCCAGGGGCCCCACTGTTTGTTTAGCAGGCTTCCTGCTTCTGATGTATTTAAAAAACATTTTGTTATTTCCTTTTGAGTTTTTGGCTAGCTGTTCTTCAGTCACCTTTTTGGCATTTCTTATTACGTTTTTACACTTAAGTTGGCAGTGTTTATGCTTCTTTCTATTTACCTCACTAGGATTTGACTTCCACTTTTTAAAAGATGACTTTTTATCTCTCACTGCTTCTTTTACATGGTTGTTAAGCCACGGTGGCTCTTTTTTAGTTCTTTTACCATGTTTTTTAATTTGGGATATATATTTAATTTGGGCCTCTATTATAATGTCTTTGAAAAGTGTCCATGCAGCTTTCAGGGATTTCACTCTAGTCACTGTACCTTTTAATTTCTGTTTAACTAACCTCCTCTTTTTTTTTTTCATAGTTCCCCTTTCTGAAATTAAATGCCACAGTGTTGGGCTGTTGAGGTGTTCTTATCATCACAGGAATGTTAAATGTTGTTATATTATGGTCACTATTTCCAACTGGGCCTGTTATAGTTACCTCTTGGACCAGATCCTGCGCTCCACTCAGGACTAAATCGAGAATTGCCTCTCCCCTTGTGGGTTTCTGTACCAGCTGCTCCAAGAAGCAGACATTTAAAGTATCAAGAAATTTTGTCTCTGCACTTCGTCCTGAGGTGACAAGTACATACAGAGCTAGCATGAAATCCCCCACTATTATTGAGTTCTTTATTTTGATAGCCCCTCTCATCTCCGTTAGCATTTCATCGTCACTATCACTGTCCTGGTCAGGTGATCAATAATAGATCCTTACTGTTATATTCTTATTAGAGCATGGAATTACTATCCATAGAGATTCTATGGAACATGTGGATTCATTTATGTTTTTACTTCATTTGATTCTACATTTTCTTTCACATATAGTGCCACTCCCCACTCTGCACAACCTGTTCTGTCCTTCCGATATATTTTGTACCCCAGAATGATTGTGTCCCATTGATTGTCCCCACTCCACCAGGTTTCTGTGATGCCCATTATATCAATATCCTCCTTTAACACGAGGCTCTCTAGTTCACCCATCTTATTATTTAGACTTCTAGCATTTGTGTACAAACACTTTAAAAACTTGTCCCTGTTTATATGTCTTTCCTTTTCTGATGTGTCCAATTCTTTTTTATATGAATGTTTCTTATCTGATCTGGCCCATACTTTATCCTCTTCCAGCCTTTCCTCCTGACTAGAAACTAGAGAATAGACTCAATAGACTCTCAATAGACTCTCCTCTAAGAGAAGTCTCTGTCCGATCCACGTGTCCACTGCAGCAATCAGCTTTTCATCTCTTAGTTTAAAAAATGCTCTGCAACCTTTTTAATGTTAAGTGCCAAGAGTCTGGATCCACATAGTTTAGGTGTAGCCATCCTTCCTGTATAGGCTTCCCGTATCCCAAAGGTTTCCCCAGTTCCTAATAAATCTAAACCCCTCCTCTCTACACCATCATCTCATCCATGCATTGAGACTCTGAAGCTCTGCTTGCCTACCTGGCCCTGCGTGTGGAACTGGAAGCATTTCTGAGAATGCTACCGTAGAGGTCCTGGATTTCAGTCTTTCCTAGCAGCCTAAATTTGGCCTCCAGGACATCTGTCCTACCATTCCTTATGTCATTGGTATCTACATGTTCCATGACCACCGGCTCCACCCCAGCACTACACATAAGTCTATCTAGATGCCTCGAGAGATCCGCAACTTTTGCACCAGGCATCACAAACCCAGCTATCTATGTTTCTAATGATCGAATCTCCCATTACCTTTTCCTAATGACTGGAGTTCCCTTCCCCGGAGAGGTAACCTCAGTGCGAGAGGATGCCCCAACATCATTTGGAAGGAGGGTCCCAACTATGGGAAGGTTTCCCTCTGTTCCCGTTGACTGCTCTGCTTCCCTGAGCCTTTCATCCTCCTTAACAGCACAGAGGATTTCTGACTGGAGGTGGGACAAATCTACAGTGTCCCGGAACGCCTCACCAACATACCTCTCTGCCTCCCTTAGCTCCTCCAGTTCTGCCACCCGGCCTCCAAAGCCCGTACTCTGTCTCTGAGGGCCAGGAGCTCCTTGCAACAAATGCACACATATATCACCCGCCCACAGGGCACATAATCATACATGCTGCACTCAGTGCAATAAACTGGATAGCCCCCACTCTGCTGCTGGGCTTCTGCCTGCATTCTCTCCTACAGCTACCTAGGTTAATGAAATGTTTTTTGTTTAAAGCAAGAAGATTTAGTTATAGGTTACTGTAAAGGTTTTAAAGAATGGCAGGTGTACCTCACCCCCTTCCCACTCTCCTTCCAAACTCCCTCTCAAAAATCCCTGTTAGCAGCCCCTGGTCACTTGCTCACTGCTTTATAAAGCCCTGACCTTCCTGATAGCCGCACCCTCTGACTAAGGCTCAGCCAATGAACAGAGGCTTCTAGATTTCAAATCTTGGTTAGTGTTGGCCATAAGCTGGAGCCTGGGTTTCCAGGAAACTGTGGACTTGCTTGGGAGGGAAAGGAACATAGGGAAACTGGGACTAAAGACACTGGGTAGATAACAATAAACTAAACATTGATACATCCCTTTTATAAGTTCTCCTACATTCTCTCAGGTGTCCTTTCTCACCCAGTCCTTTCTGTAGTGGTCAGATCATCCTGGCTCACTAGGCAATGGCTTGGTGACATTTGGTGCTGTGTGATTTGGGGCTTAGCCAGAGGCCACATACCCTTAGTCACTATTTGTCAAACTCCCTGGGGCTGATGATATTCCACCAGTTCACAGAATCATATTCCAAAGAAAGATATAAGATGTGCTACAAAAATGACTATTTGTTCAATCTGGGCCTCCACATAGTATTTTCTGTTCATCTTCCTCATCTATAAAATGAGCATATGGTATAGGCACCCAGAATAAAACCTTTTCCACTGACTTATAGATAATATGATGCAAAAATGTTCTGGAATCACTAAGCAGATTATTTTATAAACTAATATCATAAAAGTATGTATCCTAGTATTAAGCAATTACTGCTAAAATATCTGAAACAGTGATTTGCTGCTGTTTCATCTACCATAATATTTTTCATTGAATAGAATTTGTATAGCACTCTACTTCAAAACTAGTGGGTTTTTTTTTCTTTCCATTCTGCCATAAACAGGCTAGGTTTGTGATACTTCACTCTAATAGATTACTTTTTATAACTATAACCATCCAAACTATGCTTTTTGCTTATAAAGGGCAAGAAAACTTCAGATAATAAAACATTATTTTGATGAATAATTCAGAATGGAAATAAGATTTAGATGTCATAAGGTCACAGTTTCAGTTGAGGTTTTGTGGTTGAACAACATGGCCTTTCACATCTGAAACCATGATTTGTATTTAACCTCTACTCCTCTGTGAAATGAATTTGGCCACTAGTCCGTATTAGGGAACTATTCCACAACCTAAGAGGATATTAACTGTAAAGCAGCCTTTGCCAATGACACAGATTTGTATATACAAAAGCAATTGGGTAAAAAATGTATATTGTCCAGGAATGAGAATGATATTATTATTATTGGCAAAACAGTCTGAGGGCAACAGCTACCAGAGTGACATTGTGCCTAAATATTAACAGGCTCAGCTTATGTAATTAAATCAGCTCTTGACAGATCAGGTAGGTCACAGACTGACAGAATGACACAGAGACTTCACAGATAACGTTTTCTTATGTCAGGACCTTCTAGACCTTCTAGCCTATGCTGTTCTCACTACTGACCCCAGAAGCCTGGAGCATGAAGGTTAAAGGCTTCCTCAGTTCACATGGGGAACAAAAGCACGCAGGGGATGCTTCCGAGAGTTAACTATGGAAATCCCCTAGGGCTCACCGCAGCCAGAAACAGTTTTTCCTGAGAGTGCAAAAGTTAAGGCCTTCCAGCCCCACTCTCTTACTTCCCAGCTTGTCACTGGGGACCATGTCTTCCTATGTGTTTGACAGCATCTCGCACAATGGGGTGCCAGTGATGACTGAGGCCTTTAGGGGATGCCACAATGCTCACATGACATTCTTATTAAAACAAAACAAAACAGGGAAATACAACCTAGAAGGAGCTTCTACAAGTATAGTGCATAATTAATTCCCAGAGATTAGTTATTAGTGGTTCACAGTCAAGCTTCAAGGGCATATCAAATTGTGTCCTGCAGGGATCAGTTCTGGATCCAGTTTTGTTCAATATCTTCATCAATGATTTAGATAATGGCATAGAGAGTACACTTATAAAGTCTGAGGACAATACCAAGATGAGAGAGGTTGCAAGTGCTTTGGAGGATAGAATTCAATTTCAAAATGATCTGGACAAACTGGAGACATACTCTGAAGTAAATAGGATGAAATTCAGTAAGGACAAATGCAAAGTTCTCTACTTAGGAAGGAACAATCAGCTGCACACATATAAAATGGGAAATGACTGCCTAGGAAAGAGTACTGCAGAAAGGATTGGAGAGTCATAGTGGATTACAAGCTAAATATATGAGTCAATGGTGTGGCACCGTTGCAAAAAAAGTAATCATCATTCTAGTATGTATTAGCAGGAGTGTTGTGAGCAAGACACAAGAAGTAATACTTCCGCTCTGCTACATGCTGTTTAGGCCTTGGCTGGAGTATTGTGTCCAGTTCTGGGCACAACATTTCAGGAAAGACGTGGCCAAATTGGAGAAAGTCCAGAGAAGAGCAACAAAAATGATTAGAGGTCTAGAAAACATGCACAATGGGGGAAGATTGAAAAAAAAAAGAGGGGGGGTGGTTTAATCTGGGGAAGAAAAGACTGAGGGAGATTATTACCAGGAGATGGGGGGAAATATTCTCCTTAACCTCTCATGATATGACAGGAAGAAATGGGCTTAAATTGCAGTACAGAAGGTTTAGGTTGGACATTAGGAAAAACTTCCTAACTGTCAGGGTGGTTAAGCACTTGAATAAACTGCCTAAGGAAGTGGTGGAATCTCCATCACTGGAGATTTTTAAGAGCAGGTTAGACAAACACCTCTCAGGGATAGTCTAGATAAAATTTAGTCCTGCCATGAGTGCAGAAACTGGACTAGATGACCTCTCGGGGTCCCTTACAGTCCTATGATTCTAATATAATTCTACTACTAATAAGAATAAACAGAGTGACACCTGCCAAGAGACCTCCCCATGCCTCCACAGCTTTTTCTGCCTCCCTCTTTAGTCTTGGATTTGGAACATGCTCAGGTTTTCTCTGTGTGGGGCTTCAGTATTTATTCAGCACTGCTTCCCTGGTACTTCAACTTCCGTAACTGCTGCTATTGCATGCTATTGTATGTCTGAGGCCTTTGAGCTGAGAGCTCCTTGGGCTGCACAATGCACTGTATTGCTTCTCTCTGGAGCATATTCCATACCATGAATGTAGCAGGCTCACATAAGGTGCCTATATGTGAGGGTTTGGGATTTCTTTTCTTTTTCTTCACACCAGCTTTGTATTCCTAACACCAGTCCCCCATGTGCTGCCAGTATTGCTGGTAGAGCCACTTTGCTTGGTCATGGCTGTCCTGTGATAGCATATACAGGGATCCCTGCTGCAAAGTTGGCATTGCCAGCTCTAAAGAAAAAATAATATACATAGCGCCAAACCTACCCTGGCCTGCTCCGTTCTCACCTCCTGGCTGCACATACTCTGGACCTAGTGAACCTGAAATGGCTGGAGGCAGGATTGGTGCTGAGGAGGGGAGATCCACAGGAGAAAGGGGAGATCCACAGGAGGCAATACTTCCCCCATCACACTGTCTGGAGTGGGTCAAGACCATGAGTGCCAACCTCAGGGCAGACTGTTAAAAGGAGGCAGGCAGCCCAAACTGATGGTATGTTCTATAATTAGATTTCAGCAACCCAGAAACAAATGTGAACTCCTAGATCATTGTAACAGTCTTACTATGGAGTCACAGACAGTCCCCTTGGATTCTCCAGTCTCACTTGCCACCCAGGCACGCTGGACTTAGTCGTAAATGGTCACTTATCCCCAAATCATAAAATATTCAAGTTGTTTCTAGTCCCAAGAAACCAGTCATTTACCCCACATCAATTTGTACCTTGGATCTCACACCAAAGACAATGCCTGTAGCCAATCATGTGATAAGCTAACTAAAGTTTTATTAACTAGGAACAAGAGTTATTTGCAGGTTAAAGCTAGCAAGCATATATACACAAATGAGTTTCAGTCTGTGATTCAAAAGGAGACAGAGGATGTAGTAATCTGTCAGCACTGAATGTCTTTTTAGGGCTTAACCCATGTTTAGCCTGGGAATCTCTGCTTTATGTTTCCTAGTTCCAGCCCTTGTAAGAGTTCAAACTGCAAAGAGGTGAAAAATCTTCACTTTAGCTATTTTTATTTCCCTCTTCTGGCATTCCAAAATGATGGGACAAGGAATTCTGTTCATGCTTCTCCATGGGTGGATGGGGCAATTAACAAACCTTTTGCCCTATGATGGCCCGTTTAATTTTGATAGTCTTCCTGGATGGGCAGGGGAGCCACTTCTCCTGTCTGAGTTCACAAGTTCACAACAGGCATTTTTACAATTATAGAACAAACTTCTATTTTATCTTGTAGCATGGAAAACAGACATTACACGTTAGATTAATGCATGCAGCAACTTACAAGCATTTTATAGAGACTAAACACATCCTTATAAGTCTAACACCTATCTTGCAAAATATTAGCATATAGGTAAACTGGTGTGGTTTCCGGCTATGAATTTGCCAGTGTTCAGCTGACTCCTACAGACTTGGCAAGAGCTGCATCTAGTTTACCATCTTCACATGTCCCATTAGAGATTCTGCAACACCCATTGATGTCATGGAGATGAGGTCATAAATCCTTACTCAATTAAAACTATCATTCAAATTGGGGGGTGGGGGGGAACAGGGCAGGGGCGGGGGCAGGGGAAATGACCTGAATGAAGTCAATGAGTTTTGCCACTGATTTCAATGGACCTAGAGTTTCACTATGAGAGTTTTAATAGTGTAAGGAGTGTAAAGTTTGACTCAAAGAACATAAAGAATTGCATATAACCGAATGTTCAGTTAGACCCATACAAAAAGCTCCCTGTTTTCAATTGCACCAGTTGTTTGAACTTGATCTTGTGAAAACATTGCTACCTATTTCCATGTGTAACTGCAACTCACTGTATTTAAAGTGTAATCTTAAAAAAATCTAGCCTTAGTGTTTTACTGTAGTACATTTCAAAAGCTTACAAGATTTCATTGAGCTTTTCCTCTCCAGATTATATTTTGTAAACCAGTTGTAGATTAATATAAAATTGACTAAGGGCTTTGATTAGGTAGAACTTTTAGATTAAAAAAAACAACTTTTGTTCTCTGGGGGAAAAAAGTCTATTCCCCTAGAAATACTCTTGCAAGAAAAAACACTCATTACTGATTGTAAGCACAACCACAGCTGAATGTATTTTCTCACTGAAGTGTTTGTGGAGGCAGAGGAATAAAAGACAATCAGAATGGAATACAAGAAAACATTTTTTCTTGTGATTATAATATATCACTGCAATTCTCTTCACTAAAAAGGCTAGCATTGTACTACTGCAGAAATAAGACTCCATATTTTTTGATAGGCACTATAAAAACTTACATTACTCTGTTCCAAATTGAACCATTTAAGGAACCTGTTACTGCTAGATCACACCATTTTTCAGTAAAAATTTAAGTCTCGAATATCCCTAGATACTATTATTGAAAGGATAAAATGTACTATTGTAAGATCAACGAGGATTGAGATGACTCTATTCTCATAAGCTAAAGAAGACAATCAGAATGATAATTAGAGCATGTTAATTACTCTCCACTAGCAACAAAAATGCAAATGATATACAGCAGGAAATTAACAGCAGTTACTGCTCAATATTGCATGACTTTTCCATTAAGTATAATATGAGAAGTTGTTAAATTATAGAAAATGAGAATAATGAAACTGGAATATTAAAGAACCTTAAGTTTCTGGTCTGGCTATGGAGAGAATAATTAGGAAAGGTCCTGAGGATGTGCTGCAGTCTGTATGGGTTCAGCATACTTGTGAAGTACAATGGGAAAATCTTTATGTATTCTTGTTTTTACAAGGTAGAACAAGCCTGGGTATTCTGGCCCAGCTGGAAGCAGTACAGCAACCTTTTCTGAATAATGCATCTGCTGCAAAACAGCTAACACAATTTCATCATTTTATTTGAAAAACAATGACTGAAATTACAATAACTATGATGGTTTCCTTGGAATTAGAACTACCGAGGCAAAAAAAAAAAAAAAGAAGAAGACTGATAACTTACCATGAATTCAGAATGGTCTAAAGCAGGGGTCGGCAACCTTTCAGAAGTGGTGTGCCGAGTCTTCATTTATTCACCCTAATTTAAGGTTTCGCGTGCCAGAAATACATTTTAATGTTTTTAGAAGGTCTCTTTCTATAAGTATATAATATATAACTAAACTATTGTTGTATGTAAAGTAAATAAGGTTTTAAAAATGTTTAAGAAGCTTCATTTAAAATTTAATTAAAATGCAGAGCCCCCCAGACTGGTGGCCAGGACCCGGGCAGTGTGAGTGCCACTGAAAATCAGCTCATGTGCTGCCTTCGGCACGTGTGCCATAGGTTGCCTACCCCGGTCTAAAGAGAAGGCTGGAGTATCTAATAACCTGAGGACTACTAACATAAAGCAATGGAAGAGGTTGCATGACTGCAGTTTAATGCCATTATGCATTCTCATATGTACAGATGGCTGGAATAAGGACACACCTGCTACTGTCAGCCATCTATGGGCATCAGCTAAATAAATATTGACTTTTCAACACTTCTGTCAGGTGTCCTTTTAAAAACCAAAAACCTCCCATGCAGTGTAGATCTGATCCAAAGCCTATTGACATTCATGTTATACTTTCCATTAACATCAATGGGATTTGGGCTCAAGTCCTTTAACAGATCACCTTGGCTTCCATCAGTCTGATATAATTATGAAATACAGCCATGACTGACATAGTGCAAGACGATGTGTCATTATGCAACAGACAAGCTCAAAGTATGAATAATTAAACACAATTTTTGCTGAATAGGGATTTATTAAGTCTTCTTTTTTTTTACTGCGAAAACCTGCAGTTTGAGTTTTCATTGTACTGCATGACATTTTTTTGGAATAATTGAATTTGCCAGTGCTTCAATATTCTCAAGTAGCTACTTACATTTAATTAAGCTACGGTATGTAGAACATGTGCAGTATTGTACAGTGTGAATAATTTTTACTGCTTTACTTGCATTATCGGTATACTTAAAACTCCACAATCACAGAAGTTCTGGCATATGCCAATTAATACCAGTTGGAATCACAACACAGCCTGTGCCTTCTTTTCCTTGCATTGTGAGCGTCATTTACATGAGCAAATTGTTCCCATTTCTAGCTTAGAGTTCTAGATTTATTTTCAAAGAGTCTAAGTTGCCATTCTGCTAAGAGGCTGCAGTATTGCTCTGAAATAGTCAACCTTCTTCTGATAAATCATTAGCCAACATGCCATCCTCCTTCTCCCTTTCCTCTTCTGGGAATTATTTAGAATATAAGAACGGTACCACAGCTTAGTACTTGAATCCCGTTTGACACTACATATCTAAAATTATTGTACCACAGAGTTATTGGCACAAATCAAAACACAGCTATATACAAGCTGATGCTGACTACACAATAGAAGTCATGGGTTACCTTTTACCTAACATCACTGTAGGCAATTAATTCCTTTGGAAAACATCACTGCAAAATTCTCAGAATGATATTGCATAGTAAATATACATTTTATTGTCTAATTCCGTAGATTCTTTGGTACTATGTTCATTTAAATTCTTTCTCCTGTCTGCGTTAACGCAATACAGATGTCCCTCTAAGCTGGTCTTCCCCCTTGTTCAGGGAGTTTGTTTACCTGCCGCATCCACAGGTTTGGGCGATTGCGGGTCTCACTGGCCGTGGTTCGCCGTTCCAGGCCAATGGGGGCTATGGGAAGCGGCACGGGCTGAAGGATGTGCTGGTGGACCAGGTTTGAGAACCACTGCTCTAAGGTACATGATCAATATCTTCTGGGGACACATAGTTGCCGACTATTTACAAAACGTGTTTACATGTTAGTAAGTACACATTATGTTACATACTTGGTAGTTAAAATATAAACTATAGATAAGTTAGATGAATTTTGACATCCACAAATAAGCCCTATGAAAATTATTTTATTTTGAATGAAACTCAAGTACAATTGAGAAGTATACATATGAATGTCATTGATACACTTCAAGTATACTTTCATTTGTAATTTAAACTTTTATTTATTTAGTAAGATAAAAAATTAAATAATATGAAATCTATTATTTATTTATAAATCATCTTAACTCAAGTTAGACAAGTCTGATGTCTTCAAGTCAACAGGGCCCAATTAAATACATCCTAGAATAGTCAAGAAGCTGACTAAGGAGGTATCTGAGCCATTAGGGATTACCTTTGAAAAGTCATGGAAGATGGGAGAGATTCCAGATGACTGGAAAAGGGCAAATATAGTGCCAATCTATAAAAAAGGAAATAAGGACAACCTGGGGAATTACCGACCAGTCAGCTTAACTTCAGTACCTGGAATGATAAGGGAGCAAACAATAAACAATTAATTTTTAACACAGAGAAGATAAAATTGTGATGAGTAACAATGATCATGGATTTATCAAGAACAAATCATGTCAAACCAACCTAACAGCTTTCTTTGACAAGGTAACAAGCCTTGTGGATGGGGGGAAGTGGTAGATGTGATAAATCTTGACTTTAGTAAGGCTTTTGATACTTTCTGACATGACCTTCTCATGAACAAACTAGAGAATTACAATTTAGATGGAGCTACTGCAAGGAAGGTGCATAACTGGTTGGAAAACGATTCCCATAGAGTAGTTATCGGCGGTTCACAGTCAAGCTGGAAGGGCATATCAAGTCAGGCCACACAAGGATAAATTCTGGGTCTGATTCTGTTCAATATATTAATCAATGATTTAGATAATGGCATAGCGAGTACACTTACAAAGTTTGCAGATGATACTAAGTTGGGAGGGGTTACAAGTGCTTTCACAGACATTATTAAAATTAAAAATGATCTGGACAAAATGGAGAAATGGTTTGAAGTAAACAGGATGAAATTCAATAAGGACCAATGCAAAGTACTCCACTTAGGAAGAAATAATCAGTTGCACACATACAATATGGGAAATGATTGCCTTAGAAGGGATCTGGGAGCCATAGTGGATCACAAGATAAATATGAGTTAACTCATATTTTTGTAACACTGTTGCAAAAATGCAAACATCATTGTGGGATGTATTAGCAGGAATGTTGTAAGGAAGACACAAGAAGTAATTCTTCTATTCTACTCCACACTGATTATGCCTGAACTGGAATATTGTGTCCAGTTGTTGGTGCCACATTTAGATGTGGCGAATTTGGAGAAAACAACAAAAATGATTAAAAGTCTAGAAAATATGTACTTTGAGAGAAGATTGAAAAAAATGGGTTTGTTTAGTCTGCAGAAGAGAAGACTGGGAGGGGACATGATAACAGTTTTCAAGTATATAAAAAGTTGCTACAAGGAAGAAGGAAAAAATATTCTCTTTAACCTCTGAAGATAGGACAAGAAGTAATGAACTTAAAATGCAGAAAGAGAGGTTTAGTTTGGACATTAGGAAAAACTTCCTAATTGTCAGAGTGGTTAATCACTGGAATAAATTAACTAGGGAGGTGGTAGGTTTCAGAGTAGCAGCTGTGTTAGTCTGTATCCACAAAAAGAACAGGAGTACTTGTGGCATCTGAGAGACTAACAAATGTATTTGAGCATAAGCTTTTCTGGGCTACAGCCCACTTCATCAGATGCATGCAGTGGAAAATACAGTAGGAAGATATATATATATATATATACACACACAGAGAACATGAAACAATGGGTGTTACCTAGGGTGACCAGATGTCCTGATTTTATAGGGACAGTCCCGATATTTGGGGCTTTTTCTTATATAGGGTCCTATTACTCCCCACCCCCTCTCCTGATTTTTCACACTTGCCGTCTGGTCACCCTAGTGTTAGCATACACACTCTAATGAGAGTGATCAGTTAAGGTGAGCTATTACCAGCAGGAGAGAAAAAAACTTTTTGTAGTGGTAATCAAAATGGTCCATTTGCAGCAGTTGACAAGAAGTTTTGAGGAAGGGGTGGGGGGAAATA
Source organism: Mauremys reevesii (assembly GCF_016161935.1). Taxonomy (NCBI): domain Eukaryota; kingdom Metazoa; phylum Chordata; order Testudines; family Geoemydidae; genus Mauremys; species Mauremys reevesii. The sequence continues at coordinate 157,123,130 of NC_052625.1, forward strand.
AACATCGGGAAATAGTTTTACTTTGTGTAATGACCCATCCACTCCCGGTCTTTATTCAAGCCTAATTTAATGGTGTCCATTCTGCAAATTAATTCCGATTCAGCAGTCTCTCGTTGGAGTCTGTTTTTGAAGGGTTTTTTTGTTGTAATTTTGCGACTTTAGATCTGTAACCGAGTGACCAGTGAGATTGAAGTGTTCTCTGACTGGTTTTTGAATGTTATAATTCTTGATGTCTGATTTGTGTCCATTTATTCTTTTACGTAGATACTGTCCGGTTTGGCCAATGTACAATCAGATATCAAGAATTAGTAAAACTATTTCCCCATGTTTATTTCCCCCTCACCCCGTTCCTCACAACTTCTTGTCAACTGCTGGAAATGGACCATTTTCAGTACCACTCCTGCTGGTAATAGCTCACCTTAACTGATCACTCTCGTTAGAGTGTGTATGGTAACACCCATTGTTTCATGTTCTCTGTGTATATCTATATCTTCCTACTGTATTTTCCACTGCATGCATCCGATGAAGTGGGCTGTAGCCCAGAAAAGCTTATGCTCAAATACATTTGTTAGTTTCTAAGGTGCCACAAGTACTCCTGTTATTTTTTTAGGGAGGTGGTAGAATCTCCATCATTGGAAATTTTTAAGAGTAGGTTAGACAAACACTTGTCAGAGATGATCTAGATAATACTTAGTCCTGCCTTAGCTGCAGGGGACTGGATGGAGATGACCTCTCAAGGTCCCTTCCTGGCCTATGATTCTATGATTCTATGCTGCTGATTTTCCAATTACAGACTTTGAAAATACAAAGGCTTGGTATAATGAGGAGCAAATCAGTAGGAATTAATGTGTTCAGGAACATTTTTTTTTACTTTCTATGGAAAATAATGCACTAAGAAAAGAAATGGCAGTCAATAAAGGATATCTTGAAATTACATGTCTCCAAATATAGTTGAAACATCAATCTCCATTTAGCATACTGGATAAAACATAAATTATTAGCCAGTAAATATGAACTTTCTTTATATCTATGAGAGGCATGTAATTGAATAGTAGAGGAGGAAGAGAGAGAGGAAAAGAACAGGCAGTGATCTAAAAAATGACAGAAAATAGAACGTTTAAGGGAAAGGTCTTTTCTGAACCAAGAACTCTTATCTCTGATGAAATATCCATCTTCTGGTTTTGCTGATAGTCCTACTATATTGAGCCTTGGCTCATTCTAGTCTAGGAGTGCTTGCAAAGATCTAATCTTATATACATTTGAAAAGTCTTTTAACTTATTGTTTTCTCTCTAGTACCCTTTCTCCTTATATACACCCCAGGATATCCCTTGTTTATGAGCCATCAAAAATACTGAATTGATATTTTTATATGTGATTATGTGAGAAACTTCCAGGAGTTCTTATGAAGTTTGATAGAGCAGCAAGTTTTAAAAGTTTTTTTAAGTATAGGGAAAAATATAATATTGTTTTAAAGTGTATAGTAGGACAAAAGGAAGTAGAATGAAAGTAAAACTGTTGCTAAAAAAAAATAATCTTTTTTTCTGTTACCACACAGAGGACTCTGAAATACTACATTTCTATATTAGCCTCAGGGGAAAACATGCTATTTCACATACTGTTATGTGGTAACTTTTGAAAAACGTTGAATTTGCAATGGTGATCACTGTTGAATAGAACAGCCAATATTATACTTTCAATATCACCAGGGAAATGAAATATTCTGGAAAATATTTGTGTCTTTTCAAATTAAAATCACAATAAATAGCCATGGTTTATTATATTGTAAATGTTTTATTTTTGTTTAAAATATTATTTATACTTACAGTAAACTAGTAAAAAGTTCCTTATCATATATTAGAGCCAGTTGGGAAATGTGTTTTTTTCCTACAAAAAAGTCTATGGATTTAAATAGTGTTTGTTTTCATCTACGTTTTTCTAGAAATTGCCTTGGTTACAACACGCCCCAATTTTAGAAAAAATGACATTACACTTTTCTGAATCTTTTCCAACTTTCAACATTCTCTTTAGCATGTTCACTCTAGAATGGGATACAGTATTTCAGAGTGGTCACACCAATGCTGTACACAATGGTAATAATACTACCTCACCATTCTTATTTGATATTCCCTTTTTTATATACCCAATGACTGCATTAGCTCTTTTGACCACAACCTCACACATGCAGTTCATGTTGAATTGACTGTCTATTGACCTATTGAAGTCCAGGGGGTTTCTATGAATGACAATCTAGTCAGTAACGGTTACAATACAAGGCTCCAATTTTAAATAAAAATCTCAGTGTTACAGTGCTTTTTCAAACTGAACCAGCACACTTTTTTCTAGTGCACTCATTTTTACTAAAATACATTTATGTGATATATGTATGGCAATGATTTTCCCATCTAATATAAAACAATATGTTCATCACCACTGGATTTTCAACTATATTTATCTTGTTGCTAATATGACCAAAAAGGAGTTCAATTATCCTTTTTCTGTTTTTCAAAAATTATAAACACTATTTTCTTAAATATTATATTATTTTGTACATTTGCCATTAAAACTTGTTTGATATTATTTATTAAATCATTGTATTTAACTAGTACTATAATGTGCATCCAGGGTCTAGAAAGTATTCATATATTTAAGACCAGAAGGGACCACTGTGATAATCTAGCCTTGCATAACACATGCCAAAGAACTACCCCATTCCCCAGAGCATATCTTTGCAAAAAAAAAAAAATCCCATCTTGATTTAAAAACATTGTCAGTGATGGAGAATTCAGTATAAAACGTGTTAAGTTGTTTCAATGGTTACTGATTCTCACTGTGAAAAAATTAGACGTTATTTCCAGCTAGTGCATCGTTACACTTTTCTCTGCTAGATTGAAGAGCCCATTATTGAAGAACTCTGTCTCCAGCTGCAGATCTTCAAGTGCACCCACGCAAGTGTCTAGGACTCTGAAATACAGAGGTGTGTACAGGCCAGGGTGGGGTAAATGGTGGCAGTGTAAATGTCAGTTAAATAAGTTTCATTTCTTACTGTAGACTGTATTTCTTAATTGATTTTATTCAACTGTCCCCTGTGGATTTAAATTAGTAGCGACATATAATCTTAGACTGTTATACCCTGATTTTTTAAAGTTAAGTAAAGGTGTGTGAACGCCTATTTAAGTATATTGGATGTATATTATTTATACTTGGTATTTTTGAGTTACACCCATGCCACAGATGATATTATTATTATTTATTATTAGAATAGTTTTATTCCTGGAGGTTCCCAAGGCACACCACTGAGTGTGTTCAGGGGCCAACCAGGTGGAGGCACTGCCAATTTTAAATTCCTTTAGGAGTAAAGGACTGCAGCAGAGGTGTGAATAGAGGATTCCCACCTATCCAACATCACCACTGGGATACTCAGGAACTTCTTTAATGTCAACAACGTCAGGCACCCAGGCACACAGGTGAGTGTTGCCTGCTCCCAAGTAACCCAGAAAGGAAAGCGGGGTTACGTTATTAACATCTTTTTTGAATTGTGGGCACAAGAACTGGACACAATATACCAGCCATAGTTGCACCAGTGCCAAATACACAGGTAAAATAGCCTCTTCACTCCTAGTTGAGATTCCCCTGTTTACACATCCCAGGATTACTTAACCTTTTTTGGCCATAGCATCACAATGGGAATTCATATTCAGCTGACTATCCAGGCCCCCCCGATTTTTTCAGAGTCACTCTTGCCCAGGATAGAGCTCCCCATTCTGTAAATGTGGACTACATTCTCTGTTCCTAGATGTATATATTTACATTTAGCCATATGAAAACACATATTGTTTGCTTGTGTCCAGATTTCCAACTGATATATATTGACCTTTTCATTATTTACCATTCCCCACATTTTTTGGTGATCTGCAAACTTTATCAGTGATGATTTTATGTTTTCTTATATTGTTAAACAGCATTAGGCCAGGAACCGATCCCTGTGGGATCTACTAGAAACACACCCGTTTGATGATGATTCCCTGTTTACAATTACATTTTGAGACTTATCAGTTAGCCAGCTTTTAATCCATTTAATGTGTGCTTTATTAATTTTATATAGTTCTAGTTTGGTTTTTTTAATCAAAGTGTCATGTGGTATCAGATCTTACAAAAGTCTAAATATATTACATCAACACTGTTAGCTTTATCAAATTAATTTGTTATCTCGTCAAAAAATATACCAAATTGACTTGATAATTATGGGCTACATCATGCCTTGAACAATGGAGAAATCAAGGAGTAAGATACTGTCTGTATGATACCAAGATTTTGTGGGCTACTTGGACTTTGGACTCAAGTAGTCTGTGCATGATTATCTCTGGCCTATATTCCAAAGCAGGTGGGCAGGAATCAGAGAAGAACAGCTGAGGCATGAAGAGAACTAAAGCTCTTCCCTTTTACTCCATGCTACACAGCACCTAGAACAGCTGAGCCATCTCAGAGAGTGTTGAATTTAGCTGCTGGCACAGCTTACTACCCTGAGGCCAGGATAAGCAAGGAGAGAATTTTGCTTCAGAGGAGTGGCTCTGAGGTCCAGTGTCTCCCGCGCTACACCTGAGGTGGAGCAACATATGCACTGCGCTTTCTTAGGGTTATTCGTGAAGGCAAAATCTAGCCCTCTGTTACCAGACAAGAAAGATGTCTGAATTTAGTCATTTAAAATGTTTTATTGGAAAAATAATTATGAATCTTGTCTTCTCCCTTTGTTTTGCGGTAAACAGGAGTCAATGTGATTCACAGCCATGCTCTATCAGGCAATGAACACTGCAATCAGTTCTAAATAAATTGTTTTTCCTCTCTGCCTTCACACTTCCTTCCATAATTTTTGTTTAATAATTCAGAGCCAAACCTTATATCCTTTACCAGCAACAGATTCTAAGGAAGAACACATTTTGTACTTCTTTTTCATTGCAATTCTGCACTGTCCAAAGATTATACCACTTAAATTAAAAAGGTTTTTGGAAAATAAATTAGTGTTACAAATGGCTATGGTTTTCTCTAACACAGTAAGGTCAGAATTTTGTCAAAAAGCTTGAAAAAATAGAATCAAGTCATTTGCTTGGAATGTCTTATATAACAGCTAATAAATCACTAAAGGATGGACTATGGCGATTTCCTCTCTCTCTCTCTCTCTCCCCCCCCCCCCCAATATGTACAACATGACCACATTTAACTTAAACTTGTTCTTGTCCCCCAGGAGTATATTGTAGCATTCACTTCACTCTGTCCCTCAATCCTCAATGCATGAAGGTCTGTCTGGCCTTTGCAAGGGCAATGGGAACTTGGAGAAGGTTGCCAGTGTCCCTAGGACCACAGAGAAAAAGTCAGATTTAAAGAGAAAGGCTTAGTAGGCAAATGAACTTCAGGGACTCCAAAGGTATGACCTGACAAGAGTTATGATTGGTGTCATGTGAAAGGTACAGAAATAGCTAAAATGGAAGGATGGATGGGGCAGTGGCATGGTGTCATCTAGTAGTAGGTTGGAGACTTGCAGAAGAACTTGTCACCAGCACAAAAATAAACTTTTGTTTTCACTCAGTCATAAGGTTTTGTGGAGGGATACATTAAACATTTGTATTGAACATTATAGTCATATAGGGCAAGATAATGACTTTCAATACAACAATGAGCAAAGGATTGTGGGTAAACTCTATTACCCTCAGGGTAGCCCCAAGAGACAGTATTACTCAGTCACACCTCTGAGTTACTGTTTCTTCACTATTTCCTTCTTTCTTATGGGGATGATTAATATACTGCTGATCTATACCAGCACTTCTTTCTGTCCTGTTCTGGTTTAACTACTCTGGCCAGCAAGGGGGTGGAGTACAGATTATTCGCATTCACAGCCCATTCTTCTCCCTCTTGCTACATGGAGAGAGTATGTGGGCAAGTAGCCACAGCTGTGAAGCCATCATGTGGAGGTTATTGTTCCTTGCATGACTGTGATGTCCCAAATCAGAAGCTAGACCTTCCAAATATTGTTACTGATACCTTTGTAATGTTAGAAAGTGAATGAACAGAAAAACATGCCTGTGCTAGGTGGAGGGGCATAGTCATTTGAGCAAATTCTTTGTATTTAATAATTCATGTATCTTTAGTTCACTGGCGGCTTCGGGGCCTAAATAGGAGCTAGAAAGCATTCAAGCTCAGGTTTTGAAAGACACAGAATGCAGGTACTTAATGAGGCCTCATACCAAAATGATATGGAATATTTTATCACCATGGAGAGAACATTGACTTGGGGTTGAACAAGTTAAAAATAAAGGAAAAGACAAAAAAACCCATGCCCCTCTGTGAATTAATATTCTGTTTTTGTTCATCAATAATGCATCTAGTTCTTGTGACTACATCTCAGTGTGAGCACTATGTCCTAAATCTGAACAAAGTAGACTTTTTGCCCCAAGTTTGATAAAAAGGTTTATCATTTTCAGACAGAAACAGCTTTAGGCACTTATAGAACCTGTAGCTGCAGGGGTTCCCAATTCCACATTTTGATTAATTTGTTTTGTTTTGTTTTACAAAGCTTTCCTGGCTGTGGTCTGGAAGCCTCCTGAACATTGGCACTTTGGCTTCGAGCTAAAATACTACAGGGGAGGTTTGCAATAATATTTTTCATACTGAAAATTCCATACTGATTGCTCATATAAGTCGGATCAAATATACCATTATTTTAGACAGTTCTGATCTTGATTGCATCTCTTTCTTTCAGGGTCAGCAGGAGATCAGATGGCTGTGAGTGCAGGCTGTTTAGATCTTAGAGAAGTAGGAGCATTTCCACAATTGCACAAAGTCAAAAGCCTACACAACTTTGTAAATGACAGCAATACAGCAAAGCAAAATCACACCCAGTGTACCGAGAGCTCTGGTAGTACAGCAGCACATAACTCTCGAGCAGTGAAGTACCAGTGAGCTAGCAGAAGGGGTTACAAAGGCACACAAGTTAGGATGGTACTTTAGTTGTAGTAGTGTAAGATTACCTGGCAAATGCTCCTGAGAATTAGGGAATAAACTCCTTAATGATTCAAATGTTTATGCTCTCTTTTCAGTACGTTAACCGTGTTTTAAGTTACTGGGTATAGTATAGAAGTCCCTGGTTTCCAATCTTGTGATTTTCAGGAACCTGGTGCTGTTGTAAGAGCAGGTGGAGACCCCTATTTCTTGAATTTCCTTCATAATTGACAGGTTAAGAGCACTTTAAAGCATAGGAACTACTCTTACATGATTACTTCAAAATATGACCTGGGTGTAACAGATAAGGTGATGTTTGCCAGTGCCCTGAAACAATAGCTGTAAACGTTGTGAACTGTCCCACTTGTTTTTTTGCATTGGGAGTCTACACCCACTCCGCCATAACAGAGGACTTTGTGTGAGAGGCACCTCAGAGGGTGCCATACTCATAGAGTCCTCAGCTTGGTATGGCGGGCTGGGACCCAACTTATCCAAAGAAGAGAGGTGGTATCCCTTTCTCTCAGTGCAACAGGTGTGTGGGCTCACTACCATTCCAAGCAGGGGTAGTACCAAGATCTGGGGAAGAGTTCCCATGCAGGGAGTATCCTTCAGGTCCCAAATTATCTTAATCCACCCTTGGGTAAGGGCAGATGGCTCTGAAAAGCACAATTCTTCCACACTAGCTCTGTGAGGGACTCCTTTACTAGAGTGCCTCTCTCCCATTCATGCCTAGCTGGTCGCTAGGATACACAGCCCCTACTCTTCTCCATGATCCTAGAGCCACAATCAGAAGAGATCAAATACAGCCACACATGCCTTGCTTACTCCCCACTGCCCATGCCTGCTTTAGACCCTACCACAATCAAGCCCACAGTGATTACTATATATTTCTAAAGGAGAAAAATATTCAAAACAGACACTTACCTTTTCTAAACAAACAAACAAAAAAGCTGGTGTTTGGTAACGTTGAAGAATGCTGCAGAAACCGTAGAGTGATACTAAACCTGTGCAAACATTTCCCAACCCCATCTACTTCCCGCCCCTCTCACTCCCTATACCAGATGTTAAGTTTTTAAAGAGTAATTTCCTGTGTCATTCATTGAGATACTTACAGTCTCCAACAAGCTCATATCCTCCAGCAGCCTCCATCCCAGCCCCTTTTTTCTGCTCATGTTAGTTGGGAAAATATTCATTGTGATGGGGACAGAGTCATTAAACACTGTTAAAATTATAGCAGGTGCTTAATAAGATTGCTCTCTTTTAATTGGTTACAATAGTTTCACTTTTAAAAAGTATCCTCTAAATAGCTGCAGACCTCAGTTAGGACAGTGTCTATGGAAAAAATGTCAAATGCCAGCCATTTGTGCCCTGGAGCTGTCAAAAAACAGTGTTTAGATTTTTGGTTTTTTAGCAATAGGAAAAGTATCTGTTTTTTTCCTCTCACATAATTCAAAACTAGTCAAAAGGATATAGCTCAAATGAAAACAAAAATAACAAAAAAGGAATACAGCATGGCATGAAAAATGTTAGCCCTAAAGGTAAATGTTATGAGCATCTGAGAAGAAGCCCTTACAATGAAGATGTTTTGGAACCTTAACTACAGAGGAGAGGATCACTGTAATAAGTGTATCAGCTACACATGCAGACAGATGTCTCCTGAGCACACTGTGCCCCAAAGGACACCCTGCAAGTCGAGCAGTAATTCAGCGATCTTCATGAGGACAATAAGTGCCAAATCTCAGTCAATTACTATGGAACAAAAGAGGTAAACTTTTGTGAGCATAATCTGGCCCTAAGTTTCTGTGGGTGCAAAGCTGAGAATTGTTTTAGCATGTTTAATATGAGTGCAGCCCTGCAGATCACAGTTGTCATGTAGCTTTTTGACTAGGTATTTGAGGGCATTTTGCCTGTTGCATGTTTGCCAATTTAGGACTAGATTGTACCCTGTCTCGCCTCTCCCTCTTACCCCCCACCCTCATCGTCTCCTGCCAGCCTTCATAAAGGAAGAGCTCATTTGCAGCTAGGGTGCTTGGACTAGTGCAGAGGCTGTGTGCCAGATTCTTTCCATCAAGAGCAAATGGCAGGAGATTGGACAGGAAATGGTGGTGCTCTCTCTCCCATTCCCACACACAGTCCTATTTCACCTAGTTACATGTGGGAGAATATGCAGTAAATGTGCACAGTAATTTAGTACCCCCACCTTCCCCCCACACAGGTGGGAAGCTCTGGGAATTTCATGATGCCCCCTGTCCTCCCAGGATTGTATGCTTCCATATCATACCTTACTAAGTACTGCATGTCACAAAACATGAACTATTAGTTAGGACATTGCTGAATATACCAATATATAGTCACTGAAAAGTGTTATTTTTAATGGAAATGGCAACTCAACCTTAACTATAGAATTGTGTTTCTACAATGAAATCTTACCTCTCTTAACAGCTTGTACTCTGACCCTTTTTAGCCTTACTTCATTCTTCCATTCCTAAGGAGACCATTTCAGACTTGCCTCATCAAGATACTGTACATATCCTGTATTTACCCTTTTTTTCTCAGATAGCAAGAAGCATTAAAATCTGGACGTTTATCATTAACTGTACAGAAGTCAAACTTATCGAGGTATTGTCCCATTGTAAGTATAGTAGACAGATCAAAGGATAAATGATGCTCACTGATGCTCACTAATGTTTACATACACCCTCCTTTCGATATTTTCTTCCAGCTTCATGTCACTTTTCAGGAAGAACAATACTTTATACACTTCTGGTCTCTCTATGTTAAGCACTGCCAGCACAGTCTTTCTCAATCTTCACTAAAACCATAGACTCTCTTATAGAGTAACCAGTTTCTCCTTGGCTTTGGCAAAGTTTCTTATGCATGACTCTCCTCTCTATTTAAGTCCTTCAGGTGGGTGACCAGAAAAGCAGCCATGACCTCTGCTTTTAGAGACCCAATCTCTACCTGAGCACTCTGGTGCTGAGGCTAGACTGAATAGTCTGCACAATCTTCAAGTTGCCTGTCTGCTCGTCAGGTTGATAGAGAAGGGGCTTCTCTCTTTGTGAAACAATATGTATCCTCAGTGGTGCATGGAGTGAACAGTCCCCCTAATGTAGGGACTACAACTCTAAGTGATTCTGGTTTCGGGCACTGAAGGGCAGGAAGACTCCGGATGTGCTTCCCACAGAAGATCCATGCATGATCTTGCCCTTGACAAAGGTCATGGCATTATTTGTCAATCATGTGAGACGTGTTACTGAGGTGGTTTGTCCAGCCTCAGTAATGAATATGAGTAGCATTTCTACACTGTCAATATCTTAATCAAGTTGTTATGATTTTCTACACATGATGCTAAATGGCATACTGTCTTAGTAATTATGAGGCTTATCAGCAAAATCATTATTGGCAGGAAATTTTAGCAAGATCTATTGCAGGTTTTGTCTAATGTCTCAAGAGACTTTTATCTCCCATTGTTAGCCTTCCTGTTCGCATGCTAAAATATAATTATGAAACAGAATTACACAGATCACATTAGGTGAACAAATTGAAGGGAAACCCCCAGAAACCATGGAGAGTTGTACACTAAAGATAGAGTACCAACAAGCTGCTAGATCTATTGTGAAAAAAACAGGCGTAGCTCTCAGTATTACTGTTAAGATCATGAAAAGGAGTTAAAGCATCAAAACACAAGTGATGTGAAGTCAGGAGGATCAAGTTGCTTTGTGATAAAGTTCAGTTATAGCTAGGAAAAACATCAAAGTTCTGTAGAATTAGCATAGGTGGAAGATAAAGACTGCACACAACTAAGCATGAAGATTGTGGAAAAGGGCAGCAATAGGGAGTGAAAGTGTCATTGCCCTAGGAAACAAGTTGCTTAATGCTCTGATAGGGTAGACACCCCCACCCACCCCCGCCCTTAAAATGCAGGGCGGTGATTGTCTGGCTATGCTGAAAGAATGACAAGAGACATTAGATATGGGTTTAATCAGGCCACAACTTTACTATTCGATGTCTGGGACTAATCCGGTGGATAAAATGTGCAGTGCAGGTGAAAACCCCCACAATTCACTGGGGGGGGGGAGTGTATTTTCAGCCCCCTCCCCCCCCGACATACACACCTTTCTGTTCATGTCCCTCCAGCAGACCCACTGCCGGGCACCTCCAATTCCAGCCAATTCTGGGGGCGGGGAGTGGGGGGGCGGCCTTCCACCATCTCCCCTGCTTTTCATCCAGGTCCCTCCAGCAATTCCAGCAATTCCCTTGCCGGGACCTTACCAACTACCACGCCTCATAGGAGGGGGTTAAGGTGGACTATAATGATGGGGGGCGGAGGTTGGCCCTCTGCTGTACCAATCAGAGGAGTCCTCAACTGTCCCCAGCTTGCTCAGTTACCAAGCACCTCTCCTTAATTCCTTTTCCAAGACATTTATCCGTTCTTTTGTGCCTTAATTTATGGAGTACCTGGGCTAAATATCTGCCACAAAGAGTCACCAGCCATTAGCTTGGCTGCCTCCTCCTCACACTCAGCCAGGTTCCCAGACATCGCTCTCTTTTATATCAGCCAAAAATATGGCAGCACCTGAGTCTAACAGATGCACTCCATCCTCCCAAAATAACTCAGGTGCCCCATAGACTATGCCAGGATGTGAAATTACTCCCCCTCCCCAGGGCAACAAGATTTTGGCCACTTCCCTGTTCACATACTTCCTGGTTTTGTCCACCCTGGCAGGGTTCATGGCTCCCCGCCAGATCCTGTGCTAAAGCATATCCGAACAGACAATGTTAACACCCGGAAAAATTGCCAGGATCTGCATCAGGTCCCTCCTAGTTCGAAGAATTAACTCCACCACTTTAAGTGTTCCCAGATCATTTTCTCCCAGTTGTATCACCAATATAGCCGGTGGCCACTGACACACCCACACAGCATACAACAGCAATATTCATTGACCCCATAACATGCCCCTCTGTGCATGCCAACTGAGTAAAGCTTCACCACTGAATCCCAGCTGGGAGCCCTCGGGCAACCTGGATGCGTGCCTATGCACCCAAAACACAATACTGTGCCCGCAGATCCACACCCTCGTGTCTATAGCTGGCTGTCCTGTATCACAGCACCTGTTCCTCTGTAATGGGCCACATTGCAGACTAGCATTCCTGCTCTGTGAACAGCATTTGTCTGGGTTTGTGGATGGCAATCCCTGCCCTGTGCGTCTACCGTTGCTCCTGAAATCACCTGAGCGGGATGTCCTGGATCTGCGTGACCTGTTTCACTTTGTACAGCCTGCAGAGCTGTGGAAACAACCTCATATGCAATACATTTAATTAATCGTATCAGCTCCGCGCTAACTGTACCCCCATCAGATGCCGCTAGCTCAGATGGGTGAGTGAGACCTGCACCTGGAGCCCCCACTTCCCCAAGCCCAATAGGCCGTTGGTGACAATCCAATGCACTCAGGTGAGCAAATGCTGCACCTGGTGCCCCCATTTCCCCAAGCCTGATAGGCTGAATTTGATACTCCATTGCACTACCCCAGGCTCCCCCAGCCACTTGCCCCTGCTGTATGGACTCTGCCCCGGCTTGCCCTCGGACTAACCAACTGCACTGGGTCTGCCCTGTGTGTGATTTGATTGCTTTCTGGATTCCTGTGGTAAGAAAACTAACTGAGAGGGTGATGCACATTCCCCCCATCCTGTTGTGTTCTGGCTGCTGCAGGGAAAAAACTGTACCATGATTCCCTAAACATGCAAGTACACTGCACCTGCTATGGGAGGGGCCTGCTCCCCCTTCCTTTTCCTTCTTGTACCTGTAATACCCCTGTAAACCCCCTGTAAAGAACTCTACTTCCCTGTGTGAATCTGTTATTATATAGCTACCCCGCTCCACTGTTGCCAGAGGAAAAGGAGAATTAAGCCTTCCCTTTTGTGTCCTCCTGAAGCCATGCTGAGACTGCTTACCAGCTCCTGCCCCTTCTCCCTCCTCGCCTGAAACAGGGAATGGCTTTTAGCCCCCTATCCACTTCCTATCCCCCAGTCCAGACCAACCACTGCTTTTCCAGACTGGAAAGTGTGTTCTCCCCTCTCCCCCCATTTCTTTTTCCCTCTTTCTTTCTCTTTTGGCCCTCTATTGGGACCCCACTTGGGTCTGTGGTAATCCCTCCTTTAACTGTCTGGACTGCCTTTGGGGGCTAAAATGAGCTGCTCGGAGCCTTCTTATACCTGCTGGAGGAGAAAGGGAGGTTTCTTCCCCCCAACACACTGTATGGGCTACATGCAACATCATGCTGGTTCCAGTGCCCTCTCTCTCTCCTGTAGCGTTTTGCAGGAGGAGGTGGTGGGGGAGGAGTGTCCTGCCTTCCCCAACCTGACACTGTCTGGCTCTATGTGGGAGTGGATTGAGCACTATTTTTGCCCCCCTACCGCCTTGCAGTTGAGCAGGGAAGTTTTTTGGTTTTTTTTAAACAGATCTCCGAGCTGAACACAGGTTTCTGCTCCCCCTTGTCCCTGTGTCCCAACTCCACCCTGTTTCTATGGCCTGAATTGGGGAAGGGGCTGCTCTCCCCTTGCTGTTCACCATCCAGACTGCTTCCACGTGGGGAGTTCTATGGAGCAGGGAACCAGTGCCTGCTCCCCCCTGCTGACGTGTCTCAAACTGCTGCCTGCTTTTATGCCCTGCAGCGGGGGAAGGTGCTGTCCCCCACAATCCCCCGCTGATCATCCGGACTGCTTCCACTTGGGTTTCTATGGAGCAGGGAAGCTATGCCCCCTCCCTCTGCCACCGTGTCCAATTCCTGCCTGTTTTTTATGTCCTGAAATGGGGAAAGGGTCCCCCCCCACCCCGAACTATCCCCGCTCACTGTTTGATGCACGTGGTCCTGCAGCAAGCCAGGCACCGGAAAGTTCTGTAGAATTAGCGTAGGTGGAAGATAAAGACTGCACACAATTAAGCATGAAGGTTGTGGAAAAGGGCAGCGATAGGGAGTGAAAGTGTCATTGCCCTAGGAAACAAGTTGCTTAATGCTCTGATAGGGTAGAAAATCAGTTAAGGCGATTGTAATATGCATAGCTGTTAAGGAAAAAGCAGGCCCTGCATGCTTTAAAATATTTTTCCTGCTAGGTGGCTTTTCCAAAGCTACCACAGCTCAATAAAGGATAGTAATAGAGTAAAAACAGGAACAGAAAAAGAAAAGCAGGCTTTTATTTTTTGCACAAAAAACCTGTAAGCAGACAAGGAAATATTAAGGGTGTATGGGGAGGGAAGACAAAGGAAGAAACAAAAACTAGAGAGTAGGCTGGACCGATAGCATGAAGTTAATTTTAGTGGGTCTGTCATAAACATACAGCTAAGGGTAGCACAAAATCCCTCTTTACCCTGTAAAGGGTCAATTCCTCTTTTACCTGTAAATAGTTAAGAAGCTCAGATAACTGAGTGGCACCTGACCAAAAGGACCAATAAGGGGAGAAGATACTTTCAAATCTGTGTGGGAAGGTTTTTCATCCGTGTCTCCCGGAGTCAACAAGGAACCAGGGCAGGGAAAATACATCGCCCTAAGCCATATCTAAGCTAAGCATATAATATTGCAGAAATAGTAAGTAATAGCAAATAAATGTGTTAGGTTATGTTTTGTTTTAGCTTGTGAATTTTCCCTGTGCTAAGAGGGAGGTATATCCCTGTTTTTATAACTTTAAAGTTTTGCCTAGAGGGGAAATCCTCTGTGTTCTTGAATCTTTTGTTATTGTCTGAAGTACTTACCATCCTGATTTTACAGAGGTGATTCTTTTACCTTTTCTTTAATTAAAATTGTTCTTTTAAGAATCCTATTGATTTTTTCATTGTTCTTAAGATCCAAGGGTTTGGATCTGTGTTCACCTGTACCAATTGGTGAGGATGTTATTCTCAAGCCTTCCCCAGGAAAGGGGCTGCAGGGTTTGGGGGAATATTTTGGGGGAGTAGGACTCCAAGTGGTCCTTTCCCTGATTTTTTGTCTAAATCACTTGGTGGTGGCAGCATACTGTTCAAGGCAAGGTGGAATTTGTGCCTTGGGAACGTTTTTAACCTAAGCTGGTAAAAATAAGCTTAGGGGGTCTTTCATGCAGGCCCCCACATCTGTACCCCAGAGTTCAGAGTGGGGAAGGAACCTTGACAGGGTCACATGATCATAATTCTTTCAAGTGTTTATTATATTGCCTATATAATTTGTAAGAATAAACTGAGGCTGTAGCCCAATCACTTTCTTGTGAGGGGGAAATACTTTAAAAAGCACATTTGTGAAACCAAACTCAGTGAAACAAACAGGCAACCAACCAACAAACAAATAAATAAATAAACCCCCAAACTAATCTTTAATAATATTGATTTAATACCTGCCTCATCTTGTTGGAGCTGATGGATCTTATATGGGGCTTCAAAAGGAGGAAAGCAGCCCATTCCCATCCTCACACTGATTGGCCTTCTGTGATGTATTTTGCGTGGTGAGCTCTGTGGTCAGATGCCAAAAACATCATCAAAAAAGAAATCTGACATGAAAAAGAGGAAAGCAAATTGTAGCCTACAAAATAGCTTTTCCAGGGGTGATGATTTATAATGTAAGCCTTAGAAACCTGCAAGAGTAGTCCAAATTTGCATGCATGTTTTGCAAATTTTATGCACTTACACATATGCTCTGACACTGCTTACCATTGATAAGAAAAGGAAATCCTACTCTCTTCCATGGCATCAAACAAACCATGGCCATGCTTCATTCCCATTTCAATTCTATTATCTTTGGATTTGTATATGTTAATTTTAACCTCAGTTGTGCCAAACCATTTTCATTAATACTTTATTACAAATGCACACTGAGCTGGTACAGTAGGATTGATGTGTCACTTCAGGAAAAGTATAGTCGATTTTATTTATATCTCAGGTCGGGGTGTATTTGAAGTATGGTTTGAAGGGAATTGCAAATTATAAAGCAAAAACTGATCTTAAAAGCTGAAAGTAGAGTCTTTGGCCTAGTCACATACAACATATATAAATGGAATGGAATGTCAAGCTATAATTTGAGAAACCAGCCTATATGAGTCAGTAAAAACCTTCTGTTATGCAGTCACCAATTAAATGACCATCACTTTGTTAGATTGGACTAAGAATATAGGAGCCAAAAGTCGATTAAATATGGCACTTTTAAAATTTAACAGAGAATTCTAGGGCTGTTAAAATAGCAGGCATCCAAAAGTTTCTATAGATTGTAGGAAAGTGGTGAAAATTTAAAGGGTTACCTCTTTAAGAAAATATTAAGTCCATTAATAGCTATGCTTGGTCCAGGCATCTTAGAATGCCTAATCTAGCTGGTATATGTTTTGTGACCAGAGTTTTCAAAAGTGACTAATGAATTTCAGTGTGTCTATTTTTGGGTATCCAGTTTTAGCCATCATAAAGGAGTTTGATTTTCAAAAGAACCGAATACCTACCCTCTGAAAATCACTAACATGTTTAAGTTAAATACCCCAAAATTGAGCCACCAAAAATCAATAATCACTTTTGAAAATATTGGCCTCCTCTTTTTTCTTGCTCTGAGAGATCAGTGAGGATGGATTCATAGATTATAAGGCTAGAAGGGGCCACAGTGATCATCTCATCTGATATTCTGTATAAAACAAGCCATAGAACATTCCTGAATTAATTATTGTGTGAAGCAGAGCATATTTTTTTTAGAAAAAAATTCCAAACTTGCTATAAAAAGTTATAGTCATGGAACCAATACTGATAAATTCATCCAATGTTTAATTATCCTCACTGTTAAAAATATGCACCTTATTATTCTAGTCTGAATTTGTCTAGCTTCAGTTTCCATTGGCTCTTTTTATACCTTTATCTGCTAGCTTTAAGAGCCTTCTGATATTAAATTTCTAATTCCTATGTAGGTACAGACTGTAATCAAATAACTCCTTAACCATCTCTTTGTTAAGCTAAACATATTGTGCTCCTTGAATATTTCACTATAGGGCATGTTTTCCAATACTCTAATCATTCTTGTGGCTCTTCTCTGCATCCTCTTCAGTTTATCAACATCCTTCTTGAACTGGGGACATCAGAACTGGAAACAGAATTCCAGTAGTGGTCATATCAGTGCCAAATACAAAAGTAATATGGCTTTACTTCCACTCAAGATTCCCTGTTTGAGCAACTAAGAATTGCATTAGTCCTTCTGGCCACAGTGTTACAGTGGGAGGTCATGTTCAGCTGATTATCCACTGCAATCCCAAAATCTTTTTAAGAGTCAATGCTTCCCAGGAAAGAATCCCTCCTCACTTAAGTATGGTCTGCATTCTTTGTTCCTTGATGTATGACTACATTTGGCTGAATTAAAATGCATAATGTTTGCTTGAGCCTAGCTTACCAAGTGATCCAGTTCGCTCTTTGTCAATGAAATGCACTCTTCATTTTTTAACCACACTCCCAATTATTGTGTCATCTGCAAACTTTATCAGTGATGACTTTATATCTTCTTTCAGGTTATTAATCAAATTATTAAATAGTGTAGTTCCAAGAGCCAATCCCTGCAGGACCTCACTAGAGATACACTAGTTCAATGATGATTCCTCATTTACAATTCCATGTTGAGATGTGTCAGTAAGCCAGTTTTTCAATCCATTTAATGTGTGACATGTCAACTTTGTATTGTTATATTGTGTGGTGTCAAGTCAAATGGCTTACAGAAGTCTAAGTATATTACATCTGAACAGTTACCTTTATCAACCAAACTTGTCATACCTTCATAAAAAAGATCTCATAACATTAATAATAAGCAATCAGTTTCCCAATACAGTGCCTGGGGAGACTTAGGCACCTAATCAAAGGATGTACAGAAGTCGGACCGAGCAAGGAGCCCATAAGAAATGCTGAGAAAATGGGACTAGGCTGAGCACCTCCTTTTTCATAGTTTGTATGGGTTAGGCATGCTTTAAGCATCCCTACTGGATCAGACCCCAGAGGTGAACAGGTGGGGAAATGCCTAGTTTATGAACTCTGCTACGGCTTTGGCGTGAGTTAGATGCTGATCATCTCCACAGTGTCAGTACTTAGGCAGGATGCCACCAGCAAAACATAGGTACCTAGAGAATTTAGGCATCTCCAGGGTTAGGTGGCATCTGATGCTCAAATGTTGGACTTAGGAGTCTAAAGAGAAAGTTAGGTGCACGCACACACACACACACACACACAGAGATAAAATTAAATTACCAATTTGTATTTTATTCTGATTGCACATAACAAATGTGTAATCAAATCATGATCTCTTGTCCTTAAGCTACTACTAGCGTCTCCAGGAAGCTGGAGTTCAGCAATCAATAAGGGAACAAATGGACAAGAGAGAAAGAGCAGAAGGGTGTATAGACAGATGCGCTGAACTTCCTGATTTTAATTAATTTAAACTGGCCAATTGTTTTTTTTGTCTTTGTAAACAATCACTGTCAAAAAGCATTGAACTTGACTAGTTAAAATGTGGCTAAGTTATGGTAACTCTATGAGCACAGATTGGTGATATATTGTTGCAAATATATTTCAGCTTACTGGACAAGAACCCTAGAAACTTAGCTTTCCTTGGATGAGAACCTTTAGAAACTCAACTTTAGTCCTCAGAATTCAAAGAGGGCTTGTTTGGATTAGTTCATACTATTTCCTTATATGTTCTCCCAATCATTCTTACGCTATTCTTTTAGACATGCAGGTATTCTATCTTTCATCTCATCAGTATTTATACTACTTCAATGAGCAAAGACCAAAATTTTCAAAAGTGACTAGGATTTTTGGTGTCTCAGTGTCTAAGACATCTTAAAACAGTCCTTATTTTGTGGGAGGAACTGTAGATGGTCACCATCTTCTGAAAATCAGGGCCCTTGAAGGTGTTTCAAATGAGAGCATCCAAAAGCGCTAGTCACTTTTGAAAACCTTCTCGATAGTATCTGGGATTCATGAATTCAGGAGCCTTGTCTGTTTGTATGTGATTTTTAAAATTAATCTTCATGAACCA
Source organism: Mauremys reevesii (assembly GCF_016161935.1). Classification (NCBI taxonomy): domain Eukaryota; kingdom Metazoa; phylum Chordata; order Testudines; family Geoemydidae; genus Mauremys; species Mauremys reevesii. The sequence continues at coordinate 157,142,129 of NC_052625.1, forward strand.
AAAAAAATATGAAAAGGTATACAACTTACAGCTTGTGTATGTTAACATACACCACACATTTCAAAGGTAGCCAATAAAATTATGCAGTTACTCAACTTGACAACTTGTCAAAGCTGCAAGACCATACAATACAAAATCAGATATTACACAAACATAACAAGTTAGGGTGGGGGTAACAATACTAATAATGAAAAAAAATGTGCAAATAGGTAAAGATGGGAAGGAGGAGATGGGGGTAGGGAGTGAAAAGAGAGAAGGGAAAAGTGGAGAGGTCAGGTGGAATGGAAGTCTGGCATTATTTAAGCTATTTCAGCATCCTTTATCCAAATGTATCAAGAAACAGTGTCCAAATTTCTTCAAATTCATATAATTTCTCTCTGCATCAATAAGCTATTCTTCCTTTTGCTGCTAACTCCAGAGAGGGTCAAATACCACTATTCTGAACATAAGCCTACTTTTCATATTTTTTAAAATTGTGTGCTTGGAAATCCTTGCATCACTCAAGAATCAAAGTTTCTGTGGTGGATTTAAACCCAGCATAGTAGGTATATAACCTAGGCTATAATTATCAGGTGAGGTTTGTTGGTGAAACCAAGCACTATTTTCACTCTTGTGTCCTCTTTCCACAGCCGCCTCACTGTTGGACAGTCCCATAGCATATGCACCAGGGTTCCTTTTTCTTTATTACAGCCCGTGAATTCAGGAGTTTGAAGGAATCATGATATTTCAAATAGGCAGGTATATTTCTTTTTCTTAACCCCACTCAGTATCCTAACTTACCTCTGCTTCATGCTCTTCAGAACTGCTGTGAAAATATTAAAAATTGCATGTTTGGAATATTTCTTCTTGTGAAGGGCAGAATTAAAATGCTAAATGCTGTATGTTCTTTTTTAAAAATAAGAATATTTTATTAAATGGGATTTCCTTCACTATAAAGTAGGAGGAGATTCACAGTAGATTAATAGTCAGGTTTTCTGTTAATGTCAGAAAAGCATTAGAAATGACTGTAGGTGAGGGAGCAAAGCTGGGCAGATCTAATCAACTGGAATGCTTTAGAGGAATGCAATGGGCTGATCAGCTTGACCTGTAATACTTCAGGATTTAAGCAGAACTTGCTATGTATTGGAATAACCTTGAATACACCAAGCCTGTGACATATAGCTACATAGTCTATTTTTAAATGTTCACTACATCCCACATCATTGAATTAGCATAAGTGGTGTCATACAGCACTTCTTTGTACTTAACTACAAAAGGATATAATTAACCCAGAGCTTGCAGATATTCAGTGACATATACAGGACTTCTGGGAGGGAAATAAAGCTTCAAATCACAAGCCATGCAATAGTTAAACTGAGACACTTATATAACTATGAAATAACCATTACTGTTTGCTGAATTCAAATTGCTCAGCACATTGTATCTTATTGTATTTGCCTATTTTTAGTAAAGTAGAAACTGCAGTTTCAGTTAACGGGACCCACTGCCAACAGTAAAATTTGACTTGAAAGCTAATAGTTTCTATGACTTTGCACTCAGGTAACTGCAGAGGATCATGACATTACAATCTGAAGATATGAGCAAGAATGGATAAAATTTGTGCCAGTTCCCATTTATGTTACAAGCGTTATCACCAGAATGGATTAATATTGTGCTATTTTATGTTCTCATTAATTTCTTTGTCAAAAAATGAGGCAAAAGAATTTTAATATCTTGCAATTTTTAGTGCTTAATATATTCTGTAGATTCTGGTGGAATGCTATAGGATTTTTGCTCTTTCAGTGTTCTGCATTTTGAGAGACTCCAGTGATTAGCTGTTCTACTAAAACACAGAATATTGAAAAGCTATATTAAAATCGTGATTGGTTCTCAAAACACAAAAGACATTAAAGGCATGATTTTGAGAAGCAAACTCAATTTTCCCCTCACCATATTAACAGGCACAATTAATATCAGTTTCATATCTAACTTGCTGACTGCAGTACAAACAAGATAGTTAGACATGACAACAAATGGTCTTCAAAAGATGTGGGTGCAAAATGGAAACCCAAGTTAAGATCTCTTTGAAGATAAGGTTAGAAAAACCTGGCAGCAGATCCTGGGACAAAAGAAAGTAGTAATATTGATTGAATAGTATAAGAAAAAAATAGATTTAGGTCCAACTGTTCAAAAGGGGCTTCCAATTTTGGGGCTCAATTTTTGGGTTCCCAACTTTAGACAGATAAAGCCAATGATTTTCAGAGGCACTGAGCTTCCACAGCTGCCAACAACTACAGTTGGAGTAGCAGGTTTTGAAAATCAGTCCCACCAGATTTGAGGCAATCAAAATTAGAGGCCACTTATGAAAATTTGGGCCTTACACTATTCTTGTCCCATGCTTGGGGCCTGATTATAATTGGATACAAGAATGCTTATTGCTGTGTAGTTTATTTTCTTTGAAAAGCTATATGGCTGAACATAATATGGTATCTGGCTCTAAAGAGACACTGGTCCTTGTATATTAGATGAGAATAATTGTAATTGGGTGGTCCAATTTAGAAATTCTAAAGCCACTAGGATATCTTCGTTTGTTTGATTTTTCAGAAAACATATGCCTACCATAAAAACGTATTCTCTGCTAGCTAGTATTTCATTTTGCCCTTTTTTTGGAAGATGTCAAGTTCCCAACTGAAGAAGATTTGAGATTTTATAACTGGAGCTAAAAAGCAAATGTTGCAAAGGCAATAAAAATAAAATAAATCTTAATAAGTAGTTACCATGTGTTGTGTAATGGATAATTTTTTCAATACAAGAACAGAACAAGGGAACAGTTAAACCTAAAATGACAAATAAAATTCACCTTAACAGATGCAGATTTGCTCTAATGTTGTGAGAGAGGACAATAAAGATGGCTTGTAAAATATTAAACAGGAACAGTGTATCTCAGGTGTATGATAACACATCCAAAACTTGTGTTTTTATCAGATCAAACAACTTTCTTAACTTGCCACCATTTATTACATTCAGAACAATAAAATCAGTAATTAAAATGACAGAGTGTTTATATTGTATTGTGTAGTGGATGGATAGACCTATTTATTCTCCTCACCACTATCCATTAATATGGGCTTCCAAATAATAGCCATTCCTGTGTTTATGAATTTTACACAGTTATACAGACTTCTTGGTGAACCAATCCAGCATTCCATACATTTTGTTTAAAGAGTGAAACACAAAGAAAGGAAATCACAAATTATTTTACCTAGATCTGGGCAGGAAATGGTTTTCCCATCCCATGAACATTTTCAAGATACTGTTAACTTTTTCCATCTTGAATGGAGACAAAAAGTTGAAACATCTAAAATTTTCATTATCAGAAAATCTAAAGAAAACATTAAGTTTGGGTGAATTGAAACATTTTGTTTTGACAGTTTCAAAATGTGTTGTTTCAGTTTTGACCATTTTAATTGTCTTACCATAATTCACTTAAATTAAAAAAAAATTTCATACAGAAATGTCAAAATATTTCATTTTGACAATTTCAAAGCCTTTTGTTGGAAAATTTTTTGTCTAAAAAATGTGATTGAAACAGACCATTTCCCATCAAAAGTTTTGGTTTCAGTTAATTAGCACCACTCTCTTTGAGCTGCCCTAAGTGAGCAAGGTAGGATTCTTGCAGCTTGAGGAGATGTAGAACCTGCACAGCTAGTTCCATGCCTAACAATAGGAACCATTGTCCCAGGAAAACAAATGGATGGGGGAAGGGCAAGAATCCATAGGATCTTTCTGTGCATGGCCCTGGACCTCCAGTGAATCTGAGGGGCACAGTGGATTTGGGGTCTGTAGTCTACTTTTCACTTCATATTTACAAACCCACACCATTGGGAGGGTCATCTCACACAATTTTCCACTCAGGGTGAAGTTCTGGTCTTAGTGAGAATTGCCAGGTTGGCTGGTGGATTAACAGAAATATGACTGGAATTCACTATAGAAGGCAATTCTACACCAAACTGACTGAATCAGGTTTGGATGAAAGCAGGTGTGTTGTCCTTTTGGCAAACATCCATGGGAAATTAGCAAGTACAGTGTGTTTTGTTTCCATTTCATGTCTATTTCAGATTTCTCCAGAGCCCATTTATGTCTTAAGTTATTTTTAGATCTGCTCAGAAAATAATTTTAGAGACTTCTTTATACTTGAAGTAGAAGTGTGCTTGAGATAAAGCTATTAGGATTATGTATAAGACACACTGCAGATCTCACCATATAGAGAGCCCACTTAGAACAACATATGCAGAGCATTATTGAACTTGTCATTGTAGATACTTCATACAACCCTGCATCTATTTTAAAACCCTATATAGAAAGCAAAATACATTAGAGCTAGGGGTCAAATTCATCCCTGGTGCAACTCTATTAGTTTAAATAAAGTAGCAGATAGATTTGGTCTATGCTGCAATTCCAATGTTCAGTAAGAGGGAGCTACTGAGCTGACTCACAGGATAGTTTTCTTCTGGATGAATCCTGCATATAGTCTGATATTTGAAAAAGGCTATGAATAGAATCCATAGAGGTACAAAAAGTATTCTGACACTGCAGATAGACTATTTTAACCCTTGTAAATAGTGGGTCAATTCCTGAATTCCTTACGAAGTTTTTACACAGGCAAACTCCCAGTGATTTCCCTGAGTATTTGTCAGAGTAAAGGCTTGCACACTTAGAACTAGAGTCACAAATGGGATTTAGGTTGCAATGCCTAACTCCTAGTCGCCCTGCCACCCAGTGGAATTCACAACTCTGAGTTAAGCACCTGGGATCTCCCTACAATGCATGGGGAGAGTTAGGTTCCTAAGAAAGGATTCACAGAAGCCAGCAAGCTGAATGGGAAACTGCGAGTGCTAAGCAGTACTACTCTAAGCTTTGTCCCTGAAAGGTAATTAGACATGTAAGTCTAGGCCAGAGAGAGGCATCTCCCTCTGCTTGGGCTTCCCAGCTGTGAACCTTCACCTGGTGTTAGGTGCCTAAGCCAAGTCAGGTCTTTCTCTCACAGAGAGGGAGAGAAAAAGAGAGGGAGAGATTCTTTCCCCATTATAGCCATAGTCCAGTGGAGAGTCAGCGTTTTAGTTCCTGTTCCAAAAAAATATTTGATTATTTATACATTATTGAACAGCTTCTACAAGAGAGATTGAGACACACCTATTCCCTGGTGGTGAGGCCACTCATCTGTCATGTGGGAGATCTGGGTTGAACTAACTTCTTCCAGTCAGGCAAAGTGGGAATTCAAGCTGGGTTTTTTCACATGCAACATGAGTGCCCTTACCCGTGGACTACTGAGAACAACTATGCACACACCTGGCAGCCCCAAAATCCTTGCTCACAGTTGTCTTTTGTGTGGGTGAGACACACTCTAAGCATGATCGGGCCCGTAAGGAAGGGGAACACCTAGTTTCAGAATACTGTTTGAGCTTTGGGCACCAAACTGCTCAGCAGTATCAGAATTTAAGGATTTTGTGCATGCTCACTGTTAGAAACTTAGGTGCCTAGGGATTTTAGTTACCTACAGGGTTAGGCAGCAGCTAAATAGTGGTTTTGTGAATGTCACTGGTGCCCTAAAATATTGATCTTAAGGCCTAAAGAGACAGTTAAGTGCCTTTATTAACTTAGTCCTTAGCCCATGTATGCAGTTTTGCCTATCTGGTATAGTTTGAGTTTACCATACTGTTCTCTCAGAGCAATCACACTTTGCTGGCTGTTTTACTTTTGGTGCATTTCAGATCAAGTTACCAAATACTCTATGAATAGAATTACTGCCCCGAAGCCAGAGGTGAGATAAACTAGTTCATTGAACTGCTGTACTACTTAAGCTGTGTCTGCAATTATATTGGTCATTTACCCTCTCTATCTTACATCTGATCTGGCAGGTAAAAAATGGGAATGATCTCACAGTGTCAAACAGAGTCAGTATCCCATTGCAAAGCATAGTTTGGGAACATGCAATCAAATGCTAAACAACTGTTTGATTTGATTATTTTAGTGTCCCCTTTTATTTGCTATGCACAAAGATTCATGTAAACAGATTTTTGCTTGCAAAAATGTTTGGAGAATGGCCCTTCTGTATTTCAGTATTTGCAAATATTCATGGATACATGTGCAGAAACATGAGCATTTGCAACTCTCTGTTCTTCTTTTTAAAGGTTTCAGTTATCCAGTCAGTGAACCGAAAACAATAACATGACCAATCTCTCATTATGAATAGCACATAGTCACCAGTAGGCAACCAACCTACAAAATAAAAAATGTATATCCAAGCAATATCATTGTTTATTATATTCTATATTTTTTTATAAAAAGTTTCTATAGACTTCTACTATATTTCTAGAAGACCCTACTGGTTTCATCCCTATTAAATTCCTTAGTGCACTCCTTGTTGGCTGGATATTCCAGTCTCAGCAAGGCTTTCTCCACTGTTTATTTATATTGATATTGGGCTTAATGCAGAGATATCTGATACTTGGTCTCCTTTCATTAACATTGTCGCAACCCTATACATAGTTATGGCTCTGTATGGCCAATTGTCGGTCCACGGCCATCTTGTTCTGTTAAAAGGACAAGGCAGCCTCCATCTTGGACCAGGTTGTTGTTGCATAGGAAAGGGCAGAGACCTAATCCTGCCCAGCAACACTAAAGTGCTGTGTGTACTTTCCTGCTTTTTTTTTCTGTTGGGCCGTCTAAAGGTCAGGCAAGTGCAATGTGCACTAAGACCTGATTCTGCCCAGCAACTCCGTAGTATGCATTTTCCCGCTCTTTTTGGGCCCGGTCGTCTGGAGGTCAGGCTAGTTCTGCCCAGCAACTCCAGAGTACTGTATACAGAGTCATAATTCTGCCCAGATACCCCAGTGTGCCGTGTGCAAATCCTGCCGGCGTGGGGGGCAACAGTTCAGAGCCTGAAGGGTGTAGGAGCCAGGGACCAATCAGATGCTGACACGAGTGAGTGAGACCCTTCGAATAAAACTAGGTTTCCCCCCAAAACTTTTGTGGAGTGTCCGCGTGTCAGCTAAAGGGCCTGATCAACCTTTTGGCCAGGGTCTCCTCCCGGTATAGCTAGCTCGTAGTGTGGAGTGTCCGCGTGTCAGCTGAAGGGCCTGATCAACCTTTCAGCCAGGGTCTCCTCCCGTTATAGCTAGCTCGTGTCGTGTCGTTTTGGATTCGTTATCGCTTTGGATTTATCGTTTTGGATCTATTTCTATCAGCTCGTCATGCTTCTGGTGTCTGCTCTGCTGGTCAGCTGCGCCTGGAGTGCGGTATTTGTTTTCTAATTTCTGACAGTTTATTTACCTAGCTTCCTCTTTTTCCCCCTCCCTAACTCGGTACCAAGTGTGTATACAGTATATGAGAGTTGAATTATTGAGCTCATAATTGCACAGTTGTTTAGTTTGTGTAGTTGTTCTGGTTTTAGTAGATAGTTAACTATAGACTGTTTTAAGTTGTGTGAGTTACTGCTCTGTCTTTGTCTGGAGTGCTTGGTGCTAGGTGGTGTCTCCACCTGAGGATTAGCTGACCAAGGGGTTTCTGTCCCCGCGGTCTGTGTGAGTGGAACCTGCACAATCGCAGCAGCACCACACTCTGGGTAAATCCCTTAGTGTGAAAGCAAGGGCGGTTGAGGCAGTGACCTGTGGGTCTCTTTTTCTGTGTTGCACCGGGCACCGCTCTGACGAACCCGATTTCCTTCTTGTGTAATTGGTGTGTCTGCCTACTCAGTGTGAAGCAGTGATTAGTATAGATTTGTATTGTTAATGATTTTTGGGTGTGTTTGTATTGTTTAATAACATCCCAGCTAAGAATTGCCCCCCTCCTCAGCCAACGTTGTAACTATCCCCCCAATAAATGCAGCCACTTGGCTTTGCACCTTATTCTGGTCCTGCCTGATTTTCCTCTCCCAATATAAAGCTGATCGAACCGCAATCGGTTTTGGACAAACATTAGACACTTTTACCTATTTAAACGCACTCACTACCTTTGATTGTGTAATATAATAATAATTAATAGCTATCTAAGGACTTTGAGCTAGTGTAACATACAAGCCTAGTAATGAAAAGTGGATATAAATTTTCCAACTCCTTGGTGTATATATTACCCAACCTAAATTTACATTCATTATTAATTATTATTATTATTATTTTATTTCATCAAATATTTTAAGGTTTCACCAGCTTACAATGTTTCATACACCATTAGAGTGAGTGTGAGTAGCTCAGAGTGGGGAGTACATTCTGCTAACAGTTACATCCATGAGAACATGTGAGAACAGAAAATATGTGAGAACAGAATTTGGTCCCAGAAAGTCTGAGGGTAAAGACTTGAATTTAGTCCACTAACTGTAGTTTTAGGGAAGTTGAAATTGCACATTCTATTACAAGTTTTTTATGTTTATCATTTTAAATATATGAAGTTGACTAATTAAAGAGTAAGCAAATTCTGTTTTGGGGATTGGAAGAGGCAGCAATATCTGTGCAGCACAGGAAGGCATTTAGATCCAAGCACAGGGTCCGTTCATTAGTAAAGTGGTAAATAAATAAATAAAAATAGCTCATAGAAATTGGCTCAGCTGCTTGATGGCTGATTCAGCAGAAAATCACCATGCCCTTTGAATTCCGTTTCCTTAAGTTCTTTAACGTGGCTCAATCAATTTTCAGAACCAAATAGATCTTTAAAAAATAACCTGGCCTCTTGCCATAGGGGAACCATCTCTGATTGCTAGAGGGCTCAAGGCTCTTGAATCTTCTTTTTTCTCTCCCTTTTTGGCTCATTTGAACCATATATAACATCAAATGGCTCCCTGGTTGACAGACAAGGCCATCTCATCATATGGTAAATGGAAATACACTCCATTACACAGTAACTTTAAAATCACAGCCCCACTGAGGAGGCTGTACTCAGAACTTAACAGCTCTCCTGGCAGATATCAGCCAGCAGCTAGATCTGTCAGCAGAGGAGAGCCCACCCTCCATGGAAGGGGTAGCAGTGGAACTACTTGTACGTGTTCCATGGATTATTCTCATTAGCCAAGTTTTAAATATGCCTAGTCTCTTCCTTTAAATAGAAGCTATATTTCTCTCTCTCCCACCTTCATTGTTTAGATTTTGCTTTCTCTAAATCTGCTTCCCATGCCTATATATGAATTTACCTTCTGGAAGTATGAAAGAGTTAGTTTGTACTCATGAAAAATTCATAGGTTGGTGAAGGTGGAGTTTCCATTCTTGTCTCACCCTTCTCTTTACATCTTTTCTGCCTTTCCCTCATCTACTTCTCTCTCCCCCCCCCCCCAGTAGTAGGATTGAGACATCAAAGTTAAATAATCTATTTGCAATTTTCTGAGTCTAATCCGAGGCAGAACCACAAATTGGAAAGTAGCATAAAAAAAAGTCAAATGAAGTTTTGTAAACCTTAAAAAAAGATAATTTCAAATGGCGGGCAATACATCGCCAGTTGTTTGTTTGTTTTTAATATGTACCATTTTTATCACCCTTAATTCCATCCCTTGTCCACATATAGTACTATGGATTCAAGGATGGGTGCACACCAGTCTCACTACAACAGTGTGGGAAATATCCCATCATTTGAAAAGTAGCATATTACCTTCTCTACCTGGAGGCCTGGCTGAACTTTGCATAGATCCTGCAGGTGGAATTACCACAGTTAGAAGATGTTAAATGCATAAATGTCCCAGTACACACCATGTTTTATAATTTAGTGTTACTTATATTTATTTAGACTTAAGTTCATTAAACATCTACAGGTGATAGAAGCACCCTTACAGAACCCGGAAACTAGCTCGCTGATTCCGAAAACACCAAAATTGCCATTAAGAATGCTGTTCCATGTAAAAGGGGACTTCAGACACAGGACTGTCCCTTTTAAACCCTTCATTCTCAGGGGATGAGTCAGCGACAAAGCTGACCCCTCTTTCCCTTTTGCAGCAGTTTTCCTTTCCCCGCCTCCAGCCATAAAGCACATTCCCTTCATTCGGCCAGCCAGACAAATAATCCCCCATTTAAAGGTGCGATGCGGTCATTGTCTCTGTAATCTTATCTGAACTCAGTGGTTCTGTATGTATGTTGAACTTGTTTTAATAGTCAGATATGGATGTTAAAATCTAATACTGTTAGGTGGGAAAAGTCATGGAAAACAAAATCTCCTCCATAAGAGCTATTTACTGAAGTGATAAAGATATGAGGCATTATGTTTCTTTCTACTGGGAAATTACACAAGTTGTCCCTCGCAGCTGCCATTATTGCAAGTAAATTTGAGCTAGCATCTTTAAAGTCCTGTTCTGTATCACAGTGTGATATATAATAGGAACAGTTTGTCTGCTTACATACTACAGTTCTGCACCTTGATATTGTGGTATCACTTATATTTTATTATACACATTGTTTAACCTCCCATTCATTACAGTTTGGCTGCAAGAAGTTTCCTTTTAACCATTGTGTTGGCTTTTTCTTCTCTGGGCTATTCAAAGTGGTAAGTGGATTACTTCTCTAGATATACACACCGCAAGTATTTCAAGAAGCACTACAGCTGAGTAAATATTTCACAAGAAATAATTTAGCTCCTTTTTCTGATGGCAGAATATCTGCAAGAATATTACAATATCCTTGGATGTATCATTTTTTAAAATCTTTTGTGTGAATTTTATTTTTACCCTAAGGATTCATTGTGGAAAAAAATTGCTATGAGTTTTGATTCTTGAGGTTCACATACATAAGCTGCATGTTATTGTTTCTGTTCCTTGCTTAATCAAAATAAGTATTATAGGGCCTGATCCTGTGTTCACTGAAGTCAGTGGCTATATTCCTGTATCATAGATTCATTCATAGAGCTAAGGCCAGAAGGCACCATTCGATTATCTAATCTGATCTGTTGTCTAACACAGGCCACTAAATTTCACTCACTTACTCCTGTATTGAGTTCATAACTTGAGTTTGACTAAAATATTACTCTTGTTTTGTGAATGCTTATCTTATAGAAAGGCATCCAGTCTTGATTTGGAAAAACTACTACTTCCCTTGCTAATTTGTTCTAATAGTGACACATTCTCACTGTTAAAAATGTGTGCCTTATTTATCATTCAGATTTGTCTGGATTCAGTTCCCAGCTCTGGATTCTTAAGTCTTTTTATATTAGGTTAAAGATCCCTTTAATACCCCTTATTTCCCTTCTGTGAAGATATGTATGCATTGTAATCAAGTAATCTATTGATCCTCTTTCTGATAAGCTAAACAGATTGATTTGTTTAAGTCTGACAGTAAGAAATCTTTTGCCGGCCCTCCAATCATTTTAGGGCTCTTTTCTGCACCCTCTGATTTTTCAATGTAATTTTTAAAATGAGGAGAGAACTGTATGCAGTATTCCAGTTTTGGTTTCACCAGTGCAATATACAGAGGTAAAAGCATCTCTATACTACTACTTACTACTTCCCTCTTTATACCTACAATGATCACTGGCCCTTTTTGCCACAGCATGGTACTGGGAGCTCACATACAGTTGCTTGTTTAGTAGTCTAAGCCCTGCCCCTCATAGGGAGTTAGGCGTCTAAGTCTGGTGTATAAGACAAGAAACGACAAATGTATACAGGCTGATAGGGGAGTACAAAGAAAGAATGAGATGATATTGGTCAATGTGATAGACAGTGATCTCAGCACAACAGATGCCTAATTAATGTGTAAGGTATTTTATGAGTAAGGGCTTGATTCTACTGTTTTCTTTGTATAATTTTTTACACCTACATAAGAGCAAAACATTTTATATTCACCTTCCAAATATTTATACCAAAAGGAGAATTTTTCAGACTTATACCCATATGGAAAGCAGGTAATCATCTTGGAAATTTTAAAATAAACTTTCACTGTCACATTCAATAATAAGTAAACACTATAATCTTTAGCTACACATATGCAAATGTATATACCGCTTCTATATGATTGCGTATTTCTGCTATAATATATATGTTCTATTGATTCCAATGACAAGGACAGCTCCAGTACAACCTCTGTGGACCCATCATCTGTCATCTGTCTCATTGCCTTTACAACCACTTCCAGCAGTTCACCTACAAATGACAGCGGTAACTTTTCAGCTTGCTACAAGATTTCTGGATACTTTTCTAGACATTTTATATTTTTTTAAAATGGGGACAATTCAAGGGTCAGTGCAAGACATCAGGACTCAGCAATTCACTATACGTGGGACATTTGATAATATGTAAACAACTCATGTATTTGAATATACTGGGATGTTAGTGATTTTATACTTCACTTGTGTGAATTTAAATATTATACACAATAATAGTTTTACACTGTGGTAAGTGCCTATTATTCCAAGTGATCCCAAAACATTTTTAAGACTTAAATTTTATTCAGACTATAACACTGTAAATCACTGCATCCATCACTGAAATTCACCTGCATTGTGGGTAAACACAGCAGTTGTCTGTCAGCTCACACTTTCACCATCTGGAATATGATTAAGACACCATCATTAACATATCTTGCTATGTAGACTGCAACAAGAACTCTGATGATCATAACCAATTGCCTTCATTTTACAACTCATCCAAAACATGAGGCAGGAATGTACTCCACACAGCTGTACAAAAACTTCAGAAACTCAGGCAGAGGTTATTACAGGAGTGGGTCGGTGAGATTCTTTAGCCTGAATTGTGCAGGAGGTTAGACAAGATGATCATGATGGTCTATTCTGGCCTTAAGGTGTATTGATCTATGAGATGCAAATTAAGCAAAGGAAAAGCCTCTGGGGCACAATCCATGAGTGACCAGACGCCTCTTTGAACTGGCTGTGACAGCGCAACGAGCAGCTGACTGGATTCCCCTGGCACAGAGGTGGTCTGCAGAAGCCTAGAATTGAACACCTCACCCCAAATGTATGCATAAGACTCCTTTTCTGAGACATTTGGGGAGAATGTCATGGAGCGATGTGGGGGATGGTGTGGCAGGAGATGTGTCCAGGATCATAGAATCATAGGACTGGAAGGGATCTCGAGAGGTCATCGGGTCCATCCCTTGCACTCATGGCAGGACAAAGTATTATCTAGACCATCCCTGACAGGTGTTTTTGTCTAACCAGCTCTTAAAAATCTTCAATGACGGAGATTCCAAAACCTCCCTAGGGAATGTATTCCAGGGCTTAGCCACCATGACAGTTATGACTTTTTTTCCTAATGTCCAACCTAAACCACCCTTGCTGCAATTTAAGCCAATTACTTCTTGTCCTATCCTCAGAGGTTAAGGAGAACATTTTACCCCCCTCCTCCTTGTAACAACCTTTTATGTGCTTGAAAACTGTTATAATGTCCCTCTCAGTCTTCTCTTCGCCAGACTAAACAAACTCAATTTTTTCAGTCTTCCCTCACAGATCATATTTTCTAGACCTTTAATCTTGTTTGTTTCTCTTCTCTGGACTTTCTCCAATTTGTCCACTTTTTTTTTTTTAAATATGGCACCCAGAACTGGGCACCATACTCCTGTTGAGGCCTAATCAGCACAGAGCAGAGTGGAAGAATATTACTCCTTGTGTCTTGCTTACAACACTCCTGCTAATGCATTCCAGAATTATGTTTGCTTTTTTGTACCCCAAGTGTTACACGGTTGGCTCACATTTAGCTTGTGATACACTATGAACCCCAGATCCTTTCTGCAGTTCTCCTTCCTAGACAGTCTTTTCCCATTTGTATGTGTGCAATTGATTGTTCCTTCCTATGTGGAGTACTTTGCATTTGTCCTTATTGAATTTCATCCTATTTTCTTCAGACCATTTCTCCAGATCATTTTGAACTGTAATCCTGCCTTCCAAGACACTTGCAACCCCTCCCAACTTAGTATCATCCACAACCTTTATAAGTGTACCTCTATGCCATTTTCTAAATAATTGATGAAGGTATTGGATAGAACCAGATTCAGAACTTGTGTGACCCGACTTGATATGCCCTTCCAGCTTGACTGTGAACCATGGGTAACTACTCTCTGGGAATGTTTTTTTTCCAACCAGTTATGCACCCTCCTTACAGTAGCTCCATCTAGGTTGTATTTCCCTATTTTTAGCGTTATTAAAGATATCAAGATATACCACATCTACCACTCCCCCGCCCCCATTCACAAGGCTTGCTACCCTGTCAAAGAGAGCTATTCCATTGGTGTGACATGCTTTGTTGTTGAGAAATACATGCTGAATGTTACTTATCACCTTATTATCTTCTAGGTGTTTGCAAATTGATTGCTTAATTATTTACTCCATTATCTTTCTGGGTACTGAAGCTAAGCTGACTGGTCAGTAATTCCCTAGGTTGTCCTTATTTCCCTTTTTATATATTGGCATTAGATTTGCCTTTTTCCAGTCCTCTGGAATCTCTCCCATCTTCCATGACTTTTTGAAAATAATCACTAATGGCTCAGATATCTCCTAAGTCAGCGTCTTTAGTATTTTAGGATGTATTTCATCAGGCCTTGGTGTCTTGAAACATCTAACTTGTCTAAGTAATTGTCTAATGGTGTGTCTCCATCTCAAATGTCTTCCAACTATTGCAAGACTGATAGAGATCTTACATCAGCCAAGAGCAGGTTAAGGCATGTTCAGTATGCATATACTATAAAATTAATATTTAAGTACATAAATCATCCCATACTCTATGTGTATAGACACACAGAGTATGGAATTGATTATGTAAGTAAGTACATCCTGAATAGTATAATGTAATTAGCTAAACAGCTTATCAGTTCATTAAGTAACCTCCTTTGTTTATAACTCATAATATCCTAATGGTTCTAGTCATTATTGCTTTTATTTATAGACATAAAAAGTAGCTATCACACGTGCTGCTTATTACATCTTGGTGCTGACCAAGGTAAACATCAACTACAATAATACACATAACATCAAACCAAAAACAACTAGAAAAGAGAAAAGTCTTAATAAAAATACTAAGATAATCACTGGATTGGAAATTAAGTGCAAGAGCATTCCATCATGTTGTGAAAAAGCCCTGTACCTGAAAATTACACACAGCACACAGGGTATAACAAGTAAAATATCCAACCTAGAACTTAGAGCTCAAGAAACTAACATAAACATGAATCAAATTATGAAAATAAGATAGAACCAAAGAATTAGTAATGTTGAATACAAATAATAAAAGTTTAAATTTTATCCTGAGGCTACCAGTGTAATTGACTGAATAACAGCGCAATATGGGAGTCATGAGGTGTATAAAATATCAAGCATGTTGATGTTTTCCAAATGGACTATAAATGGAAAATAGATGAAATAGGAAAGCCCACCAAGAGATGGTTACAGTAGTCCAGATGTGAGATGACAAGTACATAGGCAAGGATTTGTCCAGCTGGCATGGTAAAATATCTTCAGTTTTTTGGAAAGATTCACAAATTGATAATGACATGATATTTTTATGGACAACAAAGGATAAACTGGAATCCCAAAAAATTCTGACCATATTCATATCTGGAAGTATCCTGCTCAATTAAGAAAAGCTATCATCCACACAATGAGTCTCAAGAGCACAATACATCAGACCCATCAATCATCAGCTCTAAGCAGTTTCGTCCATATTTAATACCAAAATGAAACCTTTCTCAAACATCAAGGAATGCAGTAGCTGATCTCATCAGAAAAGAACAAAAACAATATACATTTGAATCATAGGTATAAAGCTGAAGAACTACTATTAATAGCTGAAGCCTTGCCATGTAATTAAAACTCCTCAAGATGACAACTGAACCAAATGGAATTTAAAGTTAACCAGATTAGTTATTCTTACTATAAAGACAAGTTTGTTAGTATATATGTATAAGCAGAAGAGCTAGAAGGCTTAACGGGAAAAATAAACTTTCTCCTCCCCCATAGGATCAAAGAATAGAAGCTCTGTCAGACTAAATTTACATACATTATAATTTTGCCCGAGTGGATCTTTGCACCATGTTTTTTGTGGTATTGCTTTGAGTTTGCTTTGTGTTCTCTTTTGCAAATGATATTAAGTGATGCATATCAATGTGTTTGTGAATGGTGCAAAAATTGTAAAGGTGGTGGAGCAGAGTGCATGGAACTCTGACCATGAAGACTGACCAGCTGTAGTAGTAGGGTTTGTGGGCAGATAGCTATAGAATGGAGTAAGACCTGATTGTGACCAAGACTTGACCAAACAGAGTGAGAAGAGATGTGTTCTGATATCCACATAAGCACCAATGTGTCTAACTGGATTCATGAGTGAGGTTGTAGGTAGTGGAGATAGTTTTGTGAATTGAAACCCTGTGCCTCCTCAAGCCAATCATTTTATTTATTTTAAAAGGGACTCTAGACACTACAGGACCTGGTTGTTATGATTGCTAATGACGACTTAAGGGAAAGTAGATAAACATTCAAATACTCAGGGCCAGAATCACAAAGGAATGTCATTGTGATGATGCTGAGCATTACCATGCCTAATTTTAGGTGCCTAGAAAATCACTGAGATTCACAAAACCTAACTTAGGCATTTTGGTTTACAAAGACTGGAGATAGAGAGAGATGCCCTAGAATGGGATTCACAAAAAACAGCATGCTAAATGTCGTCTCACCTAAACTAGCCAATGAGAGGTGCCAAAGTGAGGGGTCATAAGCCCTGCTCCTCACAGACAGTTCAGCACCTAAATCCAGGCTGCAGGGAGGCACATCCGTCTGCATAGGATTCTCAGATGCAAACCCTCTCTTGGCATTAAGTACCTATGCCATTTTTGCAAGAAGCCAGGGGAGGGAGGAGGACATCTGTTATAACTCTTTAAGTATATATACACAGCGGTAATACTTAAATAGTCTTGAGACACAGAATGATTCTGTAGTCTGGTGTTTAGGGAACCCATCTGAGAGATGTGAGACAAGGGTCTAGACCTCCTGTTCTAGTCACTCTTTAATTATTTATCCAGGATGGAACAACTTCAAGAGGAGAGTCTCAGAGAGCCCCAGATTAGAATATCCCAAAGCTCCTTGGTTAGAACACTTCTTCAAATAAGTGGGAGACACCTCTTCAAATCTTTTCTCTGTATCAAGCAGAAGGGTGAATTGAACCCAGGTCTCCCACATCCTTAGTGAGTGCTTTGGTCACTGGGGTAAAAGTTGGGCACCAGCACCATCTCTTCTTCTGGCCAGATTTTGAATGGGACTTGCTCAGGTAGGTGGCCTCTGGGCATGCCTACTGGATCAGACTCAGCATGCAAGGTAGTTAGGCAATGCCTATCTTCCCTGATTTTCAAATCACTCTGGGACTTGGGCAGGAGATAGGCATCCAACACCTAGAGTGAGGCTGCAGTACATATGCAGAACCTTAGGCATCTACAGTATTCAGCAGAAATTTTGTAGAATTGCAGTGGAGTCTAAAACTGGGACTTAGAAATATAAACACAGACTTAAGTGGCAAAGTACCTTTGTGAATCTGGGCATAAGCTACCAGCCTACATGAGTAAGTGTATCACGAACTTGGCCACAAACTTCCTTTAAGAGTTCTTTAATAAACTATCTTAGACAGCTATATGAAGATATACAATAATGCTGTAAAATACAGACAAGCAATAAAAAAATCAACTGAATGCTTATTCCCAAAAGTACTTTATTAGTGATCTCATGTACTGCTCACTTGCACATTCTTCTACAAAGCAGTTCCTTGCCAATGCACTTATGTGCAAAGAAAGAAATAAATGGAGATATGCCAATCTCCTAGAACTGGAAGGGACTTTGAAAGGTCATCAAGTCCAGCCCCCTGCCTTCACTAGCAGGACCAATTTTTTTGCCCCGGATCCCTATAGTGGCCCCCTCAAGGATTAAACTCACAACCCTGGGTTTAGCAAGCCAATGCTCAAACCACTGAGCTATCCCTCCCCCCCATGTTATGGAGTCCTTGATATTCTTCTACCCATATCACATGCATTTCTTCATTTTTATCTTTAATTTTACAACTAAGATGTTCATGTGAAGCAATTTTTGCAATGTCAACATACCCATTCATTCAACAGGACATATAGACCCAGCTTTTCCATCTTCTAAGGATCAAGGTCCTTGCACAGCCAAGGGCTATTGAAATACATTTAATAAAAGACTTCACACCTACATGTATTTAGGTAAAATAATGTAGCAAAAAATTGTTCTGAGTCACCTAGTAACTTATAATACCATACCATTTCTAACATATAAATAGAATGGCGTGTGTTAAATTACCACTTTGATTCCCACACTGCCAGCACATATTATTATCCAGCCATCCACATTTGAACAAGTGTGCAGGAGTCAAATAAAATCTTTGCATGATTTTACATTGTAATTTCATTGTAGCTTCACTACCACAGCTTGTTGTAATGCCAAACATATTTGACCACCGTCTCCTGCCAAATCATTGGCTGAGTTTGCAAAGCCTATGCTCAACTTGATGGTGTTTGTCTGCCTGTCTGTAATGCAATAACTTTTGAGCATCACATCTGATCAATTCCAGAATTTCAAGGAATGTGCTAAACATCAATGGGCAGAACCTTGTTGCTTCTGGAGAAATTTGGAAAACTGGAAAGGAGAAATGGGGGACATATGGTGTGCTTATGGGGGAGAATGGAGGGATGCAAGAAGTCCCTGATATATACAGTGAGCTTGTAGAAGCAATAACGTGTGCAACCCTCTAACAATGTCATATATTTAACTCTAATAAATAATCATATATTTAACTTTCATACACCTATCTATTTAGGAGATTGAAATGCACATGTTGAAAGTAATAGTACAAGTGATATCATATACATTTGAGATTAGATGAGAGGAGGATCCAAGTTTCAATATTGAAAAGAGGTGTTAGAGATTATTCAAGTACTCTAGGTATTGAGGAACGCAGATGACTTTGCTAGCCAATGATAGGGCTAGGGGAAACTAAGAGGATTATCAGTGAACCAGCTAGAGCTCCTTAATCCTCAGGACAGAAGCAGCTAGTCAGCCCTAGTTGTGCACTACTGCAGGATCCTCAATGGACCATATGTCAATGGCCTGTTTGCGAAGCAGAGCACAGCACACATCCAGACTATACATGCTGGGAGGGGAGGGAGAGGCACAGAGACTGGCTGCAGCAGAGATGCACCAAAAGAGGATTCCTAGGGAAATCTACTGGAAGTAAAGCTGCTCAACAAATTTTCAGTGGAATGTTTTCCCAACAAATCAAACCTTTCTGTGGAAGTGTGTCAATTTGATAAAATTCTGTTTACAATAAGTAGATAAATAAAATTGAAGCATTTTGATAATGTCAAAATGTTCCATTTCAACATTTTTATAATGAAATGGTGTGATTTTTCATTTCAAAATGACTTTTTTCTTATAAATTATGATATTAAATAAAATGTCAAAATCAAAATATTGATGTCAGGTAATAATAAACTAGGTGCACAAATAACATAAATAATGTAAGCTGAAAAGTAAGATCCATGCCATACCCAGACCTCTAGAAATCTAGAGACCTCAGTTGGTGAAGCATTTATTGTATACTCAATATTTTATTTTAAAAAATGTGTTCTATAGATCAGGAAAAATCAACCTACTACAGCAACTTAAGCCTTAAATTTGGCTTCCTCAGGGTCATTAATCCCGTTTAGAAATGCTATTCAATAGAGTCATCAGTTCTAAACCCAGAATGAACTGGGTTAGATCATGTGCCTGAAGGAAACACAAACATCTGAGCTAAAGCAATGTGCTCAAGGAGTTTGCATATGGGAGGAGGAAAAGAAACAGATAGACAATAATAAAATGGGAATCTAGGTAATTGCGTTTTCTAGAATACATACCAAAGCATATTTTCAAGTGGGATAGAATTAATGTAAAAATCAATCCCTAAAGACAAAACAATAGGGTAGAGTCTGTAAAGCACAGGGTCCTGTATTTAATCCTGAACTTCTTATTTAGAGAGGAGAGATTATCTTGGTTTACTCAAGATCTGTGTATGGTCAAGGATATTACTTGTGTTTGAGGCTTTACATTTTTCAAGAAAAGGTTGTCTCAAATAGGTACCCGTCACAAGTATCATATAATTGTTCTATAATGAAAACAGTTAATCATATTTAAATGTAATTTAGGCATATAAGTAATGAAAATACAGTATATAGATACACACAATAAATATTCTTTTTTCACTTTTTAACTAGAATCAGTTTTCAAATATTGTTTACACAATAAAAGTCATACATCAAGAAGTAAGGAGTGGCCTAGACATGACATGAGACGTTTTGACAAATTTTCAGTCAGGAACAATTTGTCATACTATTTCCAGGCAAAGTTCTTTCAAATTATGTAAAGCATGTCTTCAACAACTATGCTTCTGTCATAGGATTCATATGGAATTGGCAGCTTATTAAGAGCTCATTAAGTGTGCTCAAAATTGTGTGAAAGAAACACCTCAGTGTAAGAGTCTGTACTTGTGAATTATATTGAAAACTGACTAATTATATGATCTATACTGATCTAGTTTCAAAATTGTCAAGTCAGAGAACAGCCATGGTGTTTCTATATGTATCAGCAAACAGAAGTATACATTAAATAATAACACCACAGTTAAGATAATTACAAAGTAATAACTGAGGAAATCTACATTAGGGTTATCCCAATGGAAACCATACCAGACATACCCTCAAAGCCCCTGGTCATTAGGGAATCTGTGGGACTCTCAGGTCCTCTGTGCAGATTCTCCATGGGTTTGCATCAATTCTGGCCACTGGAGTTCCACCTCCCTTCTCCACTTCCTGTCAGCAGTCTAAGGGAATCAAGTTACCAAGGATCATCAGGGTGCCGAAGACCCTTGTAGAGGTGGAAAAGACAATCCAGTCATAGGCTGTATTATTTTTCTTAGTCAGTTCCACAAGGCTGGAGGAGGGAATGCTGTACTCCCTCATAGCATGTCCCTTTCCCTCCATTTCCCACACTCCATTCAGTCTTCCCTTGCCCACATAGTTCATGCCCCCACACCATATGTCCAGGTGCTCTTAGGGCAACTTTTCCACATGAGACAAAGGTTAGTTCCACACATGGAGGATCACCTCAGTATACAGATCTGGGGTGCCATCTACTTATTATCATCAGGATATCTTAGAGGATTCCAGGGAAGTGTATTTTCGTCATCCCCTTTTGTTCCTTCAACACTGAGTCTCTCCATCTGTTCTTTTACATTCTTTATATCACCGATGTATTTCAGGTCACTTTTCATTACCTGACTTGTCAGCCTCTCTTACTCCATCCAGACTATTGGCCTGTCTATTAGTGCTTCCTAATCTGTATTACATCTGTCAGCAATCTCCATGAGCCATCTCTGCCTCCCCCATAAATTATGGTTTTATTTTCCACTCCACTTGACTTCCTATATTCCCTCATTTATATTTTAAATTTTGGCTTTGATTGTAACTTTCTACTTTTAGGAAAAACTCCTGCTACCTTAAGCCTTCTCTTTATGTCACAGTTGCAGTCACGATCCTACTGTTTCTCATTGCCCAGAAGATAAAACCATCAGCTTATTCTATTACATGTACTCCAAAAGCAAAATCCAATCTTGCTCCCACAAGGAGTCTTATGTTCTCTAGTTCTCAGATGAGCATTTGCCAATCATTTGCATTATGATGCCTGGATAAATAAACAGAAGTCCTTCAGTGAATGTTTTCATCCAGAATAATTAATGTTTTAAAGTTTAATGTATTTTATCTTGTGATTTGTTCTTTCAGTTATGAAAGAATAAGATGTGTGTGTAAAATTATACCCACACATATCGGAAAAAGGGAAGGACAAAGAGGAGGAATGCCTGGGCCAAGTTAGCATGTGAAGCCAAATGAATTTGAGTCAGCAGACATAAGGACGGTAACCGCTGAGTCCTGTTTCATTTCCTTCCATTAGTTTTCCCTATCAAATAAACTGAAGTTTAAATTACCAGCTTTAGAGTTTAATTTATTTTTCCTAGTCAAGCAGTTAACCATATTTATAGAGTCCTGCCTCTAGTTGTGAGCAAAAATGCTGATAGAGGTGACATAGAGAAAAGGAGAAAATTTAGAGGAATGTGTAATTACATTTAACAAGCCGATACATGACAATATTTAAATATGTAGAAATAACTCTGATGCATCATAATTGTTTGTTAGCTGTACCCACTTTAACTGAAAAGTTGTGAAGGATACAACATTGGTGAACTATATACCAGTTTGAATGATAGGAGCACAAATAAAAATGCTATAACTTTTTTGATGTTGTGTAAAGTAGAATGGATAATGTGCTAGTTTATTAACATATCCTATGTCAACAGGAAAAGAAAAACTTTGCCATACAGAAATATTTGTATAGTCTTAGTTCTATTTATACAGACCATAAGCGTGAGTTTATACTCATCACATCAATCATAAAGCTCCCATGATTTCAATGGTGCAAGTTCAGACCCCGTAAGAATATACTGTTTTTTCTGAGATAAACCCTTTTAAGTTTCTCTTTACTACACTTTCAAAGAAATTTTAAATGGACCACTGATTTATTTTCACGCTGTTTTATTTATTGTGCTCTTATAAACAACCTTGCATGGATGAAAACACAGTCATGTATGTGGTGTAAGAGTTCTAACCATATTTCTTTAATTTAACTTCTTTTTCAGTAAGAAGGGGCTCTTGTGTTAAGGTATCTTTTTCCTAAATAGTGTCATCCTAGTTCCCTATTCTCTGTGTCATAAACAGATAGTTAAGGGTTAATGTCTCTTTTAGCTGTAAAGGGTTAAGAAGCTCAGTAAACCTGGCTGACACCTGACCAGAGAACCAATGAAGGGACAAGATACTTTCAAATCTTGTTGGAGGGAAGTCTTTGTTTGTGTTCTTTGTTTGGGGGTTGTTCGCTCTCGGGACATGAGAGGGACCAGACGTCCATCCAGGCTCTCCAAATCTTTCCGAATCAGTCTCATGTTTCAAATTTGTAAGTATCTAGTCAGGAAGGCGTGTTAGTCTTCTGTTGTTTTCTCAACCTGTAAATGTTTCTTTTGCTGGAAGGAGTTTTACCTCTGTTTGCTATAACTTTGAACTTCAGGCTAGAGGGGATTTCTCTGGCTATATAAATTTAAGTGCCCTGTAATACATTTTCCATCCTGATTTTACAGAGATAATTTTTACCTTCTCTTTTTCTTTAATTAAAAGCTTTCTTTTTAAGAACCTGATTGATTTGTCTATGTTTTAAAATCCAAGGAGTTGGGTCTGGACTCACCAGGAGTTGGTGGGGGGGATGGTTAATTCCTCTTTGTTTTAAGATCCAAGGAGTTTGGATCTTTGTAAAGCCTCTCAAGGCAACCCAGGGAGGGGAAACTCTGGGGGGAAAAGGCGGGGGAATGGTTAATTTCTCCTTGTGCTAAGATCTAAGGGATTTGGCTCTTGGGTTCCCCAGGGAAGGTTTCGGGGGGAATGGAAAGTGTACCAAAACACTATATTTTTGGTTGGTGGCAGTGCTATCAGGTCTAAGCTGAAAATTAAGCTTAAAAGGGTCCATGCAGGTCCCCACATTTGTACTCTCAAGTTCAGAGTGGGGAGGAAACCTTGACACTCTGCTATCTAAACTTCTGTATATGCTGTTCCATACATTCTTTACAAATATACGAGACGTGCTTAACTTGTTTGAATAAATCAAGGCCAGGACACTATTTCATTGTTTTTCTATTTCTTAATCATCATAAAAACAACTTGAGTTACTAAATCTACCCAGCTCACACCATAAATTTCTTAAATAAGGAGATGAAATAGTGGTTTAACCAAAACTAAGAAGTGTTCTTTGCTCAATAAGGCCCTGATTCAGATTGAAATCAGTACAACTAGATATTTATTCTCTAAGTACCTGTCTGAAATGGAGCTTAAATCTCCTGGTATGGAAAAAAAATATGAAAAATATTAAAAGAACAGGTTGGGAAATAATTTACCCCTCCCCCCACCCCCATTGAAAGTTTTGATTTTTCAGTGAAAACTGAAATATTAGACAAAACCCAAAACTTTTGTTCAAAAGCTGAACTATTTTGGTTGGGAAATGCTACTATGGTGTTTCATAGGCATTGGAGTTTAAATATCTCATGCTCCCTTTCTCATCTATAGGCAAGACTCCCTGATCAGGTTACATCTTCCATGATGCATAATTATCTCCCTTTTTGAAGAGAGGAGGTAATACATTATGGGAATCCTTGACTATAGTTCATCATGGGAAATGTAGGTCAGCTGGGGAGCCCAGCCCAGGGATAATGGGGACATGAGGTAAGAAAATACAATTCCCAAGAAGCACAGTAAGCAGATTATTCAAATCTAAATATTTTGGATTTCAGACTAAATATTTCAGTTTTGCATGTTTGGTTATTCAATAAAAATGAAAAATGTCAATTGAAAGCAGATGCTTCTCATGAAAAAAAATGTGTTTAACCCAAAACCCAATTTTCTGGTGAAAAATAATTTTGACCAAAAAAAAAATAAAAAAAAATTTGACCAGTCCTAATGGAAATGATTCTCTGGAGATGAGTCTCAATTTGTCTGACTGGAAAAGAACCTGCAAATCTTCTGGTACTGTTTTGTTTTTGTTGATGATCTAGAGGATACGATATTGGCTTGATTTTGCTGCTGTTTCTCACTTAGAGTAACAGCTTAATCTGTGAAAAGTACCACTGACTACTTGAAGTGCAAAGTAAAAGGCAGTGTGAGCAAGGTAGCCAATGAGGCATATTATATTCTGGATTATTTTGGTGCAAACTATTTGCTCAGCTGTAAAAATTATTGACTGTTATCCGAAATAGATTGTGGTTCGATCAGCTTTATATTGGGAGAGGAAAATCAGGCAGGACCAGAATAAGGTGCAAAGCCAAGTGGCTGCGTTTATTTGGGGGAGAGTTACAACTTGGGCCAAGGGAGAGAGGCAATTTTTAGCTGGGATGTTGTTAGGCAATATAAACAACCCAAAAATCATTAACAGTACAATTCTATACTGCTCACTGCACCACACTGGATAGGCAGACACACCAATCACACAAGATGGGAATCGGGTTCGTCAGAGCGGTGCCCGGTGCAACACAGAAAAAGAGACCCACAGGCCACTGCCTCAACCACCCTTGCTTTCACAGTAAGGGTAAACCCAGAGTGTGGTGCGGCTGCAGTTGGGCAGATTCCACTCACACAGACCGCGGGGACAGGAACCCCTTGGTCAGCTAATCCCCAGGTGGAGACAGCTCCCACACACAAACACTCCGGACAAAGACAGAGCAGTGACTCACACACTTAAAACAGTTTACAATAAACAATTTATTAAAACCTTAGAACAACTATACACCTAGGCAATTGTGCAATTATGAGCTCAATACTTTAATCCTTAACACTGTGTACACACTTGGTACTGGGTTAGGGAGGGGAAAAATAGGAGGCTAGATAAGCAAACTGCCAGAAATTAGAAAACAAATACCGCACTCCAGGCGCAGCTGACCAGCAGAACAGACACCAGAAGCATGATGAGGTGCCAGGAACAGGTCCAAGGCAACAACGAAGACGACACGACACGAGCTAGCTATACTGGGAGGAGACCCTGGCCAAAAGGTTGATCAGGTCCTTCAGCTGACACGCGGATACTCCACACAGATTCTCGGGGGAAACCTAGTTTTATAGAAAGGGTCTCACTCACTCGTGTCAACATCTGATTGTCCCTGGTTCCCCCTCCCTCCAGGCTCCGAGCTGTTGCCCCCCACGCTGGCAGGATTTGCACACGGCACACTGGGGTATCTGGGCAGAATTAGGTCTCTGTATACAGTACTCTGGAGTTGCTGGGCAGAACTAGCCTGACCTCCAGACGACCGGGCCCCAAAAGAGCGGGAAAATGCATACTACGGAGTTGCTGGGCAGAATCAGGTCTTAATGCACATTGCACTTGCCTGACCTTTAGACGGCCCAACAGAAAAAAAAAGCAGGAAAGTACACACAACACTTTAGTGTTGCTGGGCAGGATTAGGTCTCTGCCCTTTCCTATGCAACAACAACCTGGTCCAAGATGAAGGCTGCCTTGTCCTTTTAACAGGACAAGATGGCCGTGGACCGACAATTGGCCATACAGAGCCATAACTGCGTATCAGGTTGCGACAACTGTGTGCTTATTTTATGATACGCTTGCTATTAATTGTGGAATTTATACAAGAGATATCTCATTGTCTTATCTTGCAGGAATTTAGAGTATGCATAGTTTCAAAGGTAGCAGTTTCTCTAGCTTGCTTCTTGCTTCCTTATATATACACCTGGAAATTTCCACTGCTTGCATCCGAAGAAGTGGGTATTCACCCACGAAAGCTCATGCTGCAAAACGTCTTTAGTCTATAAGGTGCCACAGGATTCTTTGCTGCTTCTGAAATAAAAGGCATTTTCAAAAATTGAAATGTCAATGAAAAAGAAACAGGAAACATATCTGGTAAACTTTTCTTGATACTCACTTCCCTACACAATTTTCTCACTTTTTAAAAACCAGTTCTAGTAAGGCATTTGAATAGGTATTTTTAGAGTTTCAGATGTTTGGAAAATGCCAGTTAGCCAAAAGCCAAACATCTGTCCATCTGGATGAAAGTTTGTTTCAAAATAAATTTGAAAAGAAGGATTTTGATAATTCCATTTATCTTTTTTTAAAAAAACATAATATTTCAATTTTCTGTTCCAAAATTACTTTTTAATTTTTTTATAATATAATATTGTCACAGTTTCAGGGCAATTGCCTCACAATTCCCCCACTGTGATCCATTCCAGGTGTTCCACTCAGGTCCCAGGACTCCAGTCATACCCTGTCTCTGTGTAGGAACATTTTCCCTCTCCCTTCCTCTCCCCAGCCCCTCCCCCAGCCAGGGAACTTTAAGGCTTCCCAGCTGCCTGCCCTATACTGTGATATCCCAAGCTAGTCTGCCTAAAAAGGCCATTGTTTTGCTTTCTCTGTGGGGGCTCTGAACAATGTATTTCCAGAAGCTACAAATTATCACACAGCTTTCTCTAAGCAAGCACATTTATCCTTAAGGTAAAAAAATTACAAAGACAGTATATAAAAACAATAAAAGAAGCTATACATATACCAAAAAAAAAATACAGAAGTCATTTATAATTGCAACATAGGGTTCTGGTAAGTGTCAGTCCTTCAAACACCAGAACAGAGTTTTTCCTGTGGTTACAAGTTATATCAGTCATAACTCTCTTTAAATCAGGAACCAGAATGAAGGTCCCAAGCCAGTTTAAGCTCCCAAACTTTTGTTTTGGACTGTTGGTCTCTGTAGAACCCAATTTGAACCTGAATATGCAATCATCCCCAGAAGGAAGTTACTCTCTGGGAGTGTTAACATGTGAGTAATTTGCCTTAATTGTCCCCTAACTTTTCACTTCCTGGATAGGTGGCGGTAACCTTCCCCCTGTGGAGTACATACAATCCCTGGCCCATACAATATAGTCTCCCAAAGATACTGCAGAAAGTTGCCCTATCTCACACAAATACAATGTATAAAAGTCAAAATCAGAACAAAATGTTTTTATCCTGTTGGAAAAAACCTTTCCTATTAACCAACAACATTTTTTTAAATTTTTGATTTGTAGGAAATTTAGTATTTTTTGTTTTTGTTCCATTTCAGAATGGTAAGAAATTCAAATTCTCAGTATGTACCATGAAACAAAAAAATCCATGTCTCACCTAGCTGTAGCTTGGGTGAGTATAAATAACAGTGAAGCAGCGGTAGCATGAATAGTGGCAGCTGTACCTCAAACTAGTATGGATGTACTCGAAGTAGCTCAAATGTGCTTCCTCTATCGCTACTCTTGCTACCACAGCTACACTGCTATTTACACCTCTGTTAGCTCACTGAGAACTAGTGTGATTATGTGTACATGAGCAGGGGAATCACAACTCTACCTCATACTGTGGTTCTCATAGTACTGTAGACCAGTGGTTCTCAAAGCTGGTCCGCTGCTTGTTCAGGGAAAGCCCCTGGCAGGCCAGGCTGGTTTGTTTACCTGTCGCATCCACAGGTTTGGTTGATCGTGGCTCCCACTGGCCTCCATTCGCCACTCCAGGCCAATGGAGGGCTGCGGGAAGCTGCGCGGGCCGAGGGATGTACTGGCCGCCGCTTCCCGCAGCCTCCATTGGCCTGGAGCCGCGAACAGCGGCCAGTGGGAGCCACAATTGGCCAAACCTTTGGACGCAGCATTTAAACAAACCGGCCCGGCCCGCCAGGGGCTTTCCCTGAACAAGTGGCAGACCAGCTTTGAGAACCATTGCTGTAAAAGTGAATTTATGTGGATACCTTGATAAAGAGCTTCTGATTTTTCATTCCTCTTCCCTAGCTGTTTACTATGTACATTTGTATAAAAATAGGATCTGTGATTGGGCCTCCATTGGTTTCTGCTGCTTTTACCACATCTGAAGACAGAATCTGATTTATGACAGTTCATTTAGTTGCTCTGAAAATTATTATGATGTCATAAACATCAGATTATGACTTTATGCTGAGAATAAGCAGTAGCAGCAGATGGACTCTTGAGAAACAAAGGTTTGGTTTTCATGCAAATCTTCTTAGTAATAAAGAACAGTGGAAAAGAAATATAGAAAAATATATAAGATATAAACAAAATGGCTTGTACACAGAATGTTTTTGAAAGTCAGCTGCTCTTAAAGCAAGCCAGAATAAAATGACTCAAGAGAGACATTACATGATTCAATTACTGGCCTGTTCAACTAAGTATATTTTATGCAAATCCTAATCTTAGTCCATCAATTAAACTATCTGATATGGTGCTATACTTAAGTATTGTAAACAGATTTTAAAAGAAAACACTGCACAGCAATATCTCAAAAAAGATATATTGGAATTGGAAAAGGTTCAGAAAAGGACAACAAAAATGATTAGGGGCATGGAACAGCTTCCATTTCAGGAGGGATTAATAAAACAGGACTTTTCAGCTTGAAAAAAAAAGACAACTAAGAGGGGATATGAGAAATGTCTATAAAATCATGACTGGTGTGGAGAAAGTAAATAAGGAAATGTTATTTATTCCTCATAACACAAGAACTAGGGGTCACCAAATGAAATTAATAGGTAGCAGGTTTAAAACAGAAGGAAATATTTCTTCAGACAATGCACAGTCAACCGGTGGAACTCTGCCAGAGGATGTTGTAAAGGTCAAGACTAAACAGGGTTCAAAAACAGAACTAGATAAATTCATGGAGGATAGGTCCATCAATGGCTATTAGCCAGGATGGGCAGGAATGGTGTCCTTAGCTTCTGTTTGCCAGAAGTTGGAAATGGGTGACAGGGGATGGATCACTTAACGATTATTACCTGTTTTGTTCATTCCCTCTGAGCACCTGTCATTGTCCACTGTACGAAGACAGGATACTAGGCTATATAGACCTTTGATCTGACCCAATATGGCCAGTCTTATGTTCCTATGTTCTGATGTGATATGCACAATAGATACACAATTTCATACTACATTATGTGATCTGAAGGGTAAACTTAAATACAGAATGGATTTTCAGCACAAATAATGTTATCAGTGAAAATATAGTTATGAACAGAGCTTGGAGAATACCGTAAAATATTCACATTTATTTGACTAAAACCAGGTATTCACTTTGTTTGCAACCCTTTTTATTCAGTTTCTTGGAATGAGTCTTAGGCAAGATTTTTTTTCTCTTTTTGTTCACAAGCATGTTAATAGAAAGCAAATATATTCTCAATATTTGTTTGGCATGCAGTTGGGCAGAGGTTCATTGGAAAAATGTTTATGAGGCTGTCTTGAAATTTGTTCTGTTTTCCTCCTCACATTATTTTTTTTAAAAGAGACTGTCAGTGAACTAGGGATCTGAAACAACAGCATATGACCGGTGATTAGTCACACATGACAAATAACAATAGTTTTAGACAAATCCAAAAAGAAAAGTTTGCAGACAATCCCCTGGCTGAAATACACCTGGATAAAATGTTGTTTGAACAATTTTTAATAACAATCACATTTATAAAAATATCTTGGATAATACCTCAACAGGAAAAAGGGTACAATGTGATCAGTCAATTATTTGTCTATGTAACTAGGCTGCTGTAGGTTTTCATGACCAAAATGCCTGAATACTTTACATTATGCTGTGTTTTTCTCATTACACCCCTATGATATAGGGAAGAATTATTATCTGTATTTTATAGATGGAGAACTTAGGGACAGAATAATTAGTAGGGTTAGTCAAAAATGTATTTGAAATATTTTTTACTAATTTTACTCAAAATGGACATTTCTGTGGGAAGTGGCCATTTTCAATGGAATTTTATGGGTTTTGATTAAAAAAAAAGCAAAACAGGAAAAACCCTCAAAAAAACTGAAAACTTTGGGTTCTGGCAGTTAAATTAAAAACTAAACAAATTTTGTCAGAAAACAGGTTTTTTTTAATGTGATTTTCAGTGGAAGCCCCTAAACTTCAGATTTTTTTTTAACATACACAAAATTCTCTCTCTTTTTAAAAATTTCTTTGTGGAGATTAAAAATACGCCCCAACCAACCCTGAAAATTAAGTGGTTTCCCAAGTTCACACAGGAAGTCTGCAGTGGAGCGAGGAACTGAATCCATATTTCCTGAGTCTGAAGTCAGTGCCTTAATCACAAGACCATCTTTTCTTTCTATTTTGCTATGAATTGTAATGAAAATTCCTTTTCTCTGCACTCCCTACAACCTAAGATCTGGGAAGGTTTTGTCTAGGTGAGCATGAGCATAATGGGAGGGAGATGGGGTCCCAGCAATGGTGCTGGTTGAAGGGGTGTCTGGATGGATAACTGGAGGGGAGGGAACGGTGATGGGATGGCTGAGATGGTATAGATTATAGAAGGAAGATTACCTGTATTGGAATGAATTATTACCAGATATTTCCCAGATGTGTTGTTAAAGTTCTAGCCTAGTAAACCATAATCATATTGTCTTGTCTTTCTTCTTGTAGTGTCCAAGACAATAGCAGCCTTCTTTTGCTCCAACATAACTTCTTGATGATATTATATTAAAAATAAAGTACATACATTAAAATAATAGTCCTTTATGTAATGTAAAAATATTAGCTGTGGTGCTGTACATCCTCTTTAATGAGCTAGTATATGTTCAGAAAGAAGACAGAGTTTAGGAGTAGAATATTCATAAAGTAACAAAATGTTTTAGACTACTAGTCCTATTAAAAGTCAATAGGACTTGTGTTCCTGAGACACTTATATATTTTTGAAAATCCCAATCAGAATGAATAGATTTTTTTCAATTAAGTTTTACCTCCACCATAAATGTACTATTTTATATAAACAACAATATTAGTTTGTAAAATTAGCAATACGGTGTTTTCACAAGTGTATATACTTCCACCATTATCAATAAGATGAAATACATCAAGACTATGTGCATTTGATTGCACTTATTTTCTTTGATTCCAAATGGCTACTGTGAGATATTTTGAGAATTACATTGTAGCATAAAGTACATACACAAACTCATGGTTAGATCTGGTCAAAGTACTATAAATAATTGATTGAAGAATGGTGTTGTGAATACAAGTGCCTATTAGGCTTTATTCTGTTTTGTGGGGTTATATTATATGTTATTTATGAATATTCAGTAACTGATTCATTAAACGGAAAATTTGATACAAAAGTTCATTATTCTTCTTCTTTTCAAATCTTTCAGCATTACAATAATGCTTCATTGTAGGAATATAGGCTTGCATTGGGCCTGAGTGAACTATGGTTTTAAATTGAATTTGGATATTAA
Source organism: Mauremys reevesii (assembly GCF_016161935.1). Taxonomy (NCBI): domain Eukaryota; kingdom Metazoa; phylum Chordata; order Testudines; family Geoemydidae; genus Mauremys; species Mauremys reevesii. Next base: position 157,173,958 of record NC_052625.1, read on the forward strand.
CATATTGGATAGACCTGAAGAATGGTCCAGAAAAAATGAGATAATGGGAAAGAAGGGTTGTTTCTTTTACACTTGTAGTGACCCTTAAAATACCAGTGTTATCTTTCTTCAAGTTTGGGTTGCTCTAATAGATATAAAGAAAATATGGTTAATTGGGCATGGAGTGAAGTAAATAATTATTTCTATAAGTTTGTTTTAAAAGCAAAGTGTAGTCTAGAAGTTAGGGAGAAACATAGCAAAACAAGATAGATATTAAACCTAAAAGAGAGCAGGGCACAACCCAAAAATTCCCTCATCTGGTTTTAGCTTAGGTACAATAATCAGTAATGATATCACTTATTATAGTGTATAAAAAATAATGGCTTCAGAGGGGCATTGCTGCCATGTACATTGGCCAAACCGGACAGTCTCTACGCAAAAGAATAAATGGACACAAATCTGACATCAGGAATCATAACATTCAGAAACCAGTGGGAGAACACTTCAACCTTTCTAACCACTCAGTGACAGACTTGAAGGTGGCAATTTTGCAACAAAAAAACTTCAAAAACAGACTCCAAAGAGAGACTGCTGAACTTGAATTAATATGCAAACTAGATACCATTAACTGTGGTCTAAATAAAGACTGGGAATGGTTGGGTCATTACACCAATTGAATATATTTCCCTGTGTTAAGTTCTCCTCACACCTTCTATGGGCCATCTTAATTATCACTTCAAAAAGTTTTTTTTCCTCCTGCTAACGATAGCTCATCTCAATTGATTAGACTCTGCCTGTTGGTATGCATACTTCCACCTTTTCATGTTCTCTGTATGTATAAATATCTCCTGTCTGTGTGTTCCATTCTATGCATCCGAAGAAGTGAGCTTTAGCTCACGAAAGCTCATGCTAAAATAAATTTGTTAGTCTTTAAGGTGCCACAAGTACTCCTGGTTTTTTTTTAGAATATGAAGTTATTGTATTGTACTATGTGTGTACAGTGATGAGCACAATGATGCCCCAGACTTCATGAGGCTTCTAGGCAACATGGTAATACAGCTATTAAATACTAAAGGTAGCAAAGTTCAGACAGATCCAGTTACAGGCTATATTCTACTATACCATCATGAATCAGATTTTGAATACAACATTTCTCATTCTTTTAATTTATATCTCCTAAGGATATGTAAAGAGGCTTAAAAATACAAACATAAAAAGGTATATTTAAAAATAAAAAAATATTTTTTTAAATGCTGCATGATAAAAATTTACATTTTGCTCTGTCTCTTTCTTAGCTAAATGACAGGAATTCCTTTTACTGGTGAGCTCCAGGTACAAAAGAGGTTTATGCTATTACTCTGTGATAGTCTTTATATAATAGCAATTCTATACAATTTGGTTCCTTCCTTGCAAAATCCTTTCATTCCCACAGGCCTTTATTGATCATTTTTCAATCAATTGACCACAGTCTTTTACAAAAACCCAAATACTAGACATGATAATGAGAATTCCTGACCCCTTTCAACTGAATACTTGACCATGTTAAAGTGAACATTCAGCACACCTACAACTTCATCACTAGCAGTAATTACAATCAATAAACACGCTACCTACTAATGCACTTTGAAGGATTGAGAAAAGAGAGATTGCGTAGGAGATATGAGGAGACAGGGTTATAAGCACTATATATGTGACTGGATAAATTGAATTGTTGAATCAGGGACCTTTAACTGTCACACCTGAATTCAGACCTCTAAACTATCACCCTGCAACTTCAAATTGCTGTCATTAAAAACAATAATAAATCATCCTGCTAGAAAAATGCCATTCTTTCACCCTGAAAGTGGATTTTTCTTCCTCTCCTTCATCTAATTACACTAGTACATGGTGCAGACATGTATAGTTGGCCTTGGACCAGTGAATTCACTGAAAGCTGGTTTCAATCAGCACCTTTGCAAGATCAGTTTCATAATGAGGATAATAGAGTGTATTCAAACATTTTTATCACACATCCTTCCCCTCCTCTTTCCTTGCCAGATATCATAATTGCTGGAAGAATAAATACAGTATACTGTCTCTCAGCAGATGTAGAGAATAAGAACTAAATCCTTAAATCCAGGAGTATGTGGGAGATGGAAGTGAAACAGGGTGGGAAGTAACATCCCTTGTTACAGCAGCAGAATATTTTCTGTCAGCATAATCTTCACATGCTATATATTTTCACTGTTTTTCTCTACCCTGGAGAGATTTTTCTAACGTGTAAATGTATAAATATAAGCATTCCCCCAAAGGATAAGTAGAAAGACTGAAATAAATATTGATAAATACCCTTGATAAATATGCAGCAAACCCTTTCAGTGCCATCCAGCAAAAGCTAGCATTTCATGCAATGATGAGCATCAGATGCCTTCCTCAGTGTTGCACTGGTCTCTAGTGAAATTATATTTGTTTCAAAATATGATAAAATATTTAAAATATTCATTGACATTACATTATTTGTTGAATTAAAAAACTTTTAAATTTGTCATTTTAAAGCTGTGCTTTGGAGAAAAATGATGTTGAACATTTATTTGGAGCATATGTAATTGTTTCATGGTTGTCATGTCAGGAGTATGGGGAAATCTTAAGTCATGCCTAGTAACAGTGCCATATGTGAAGGCCGCCATGTTTGGAACTGCTCTGAAGTCTGGGTTGGTTGAAGGGCAGAGAGATTAATTCCTGGTGCAGAGTGATTTTAGAATCCCCACCTTACACTGCTAAAAATATTGAAGAATTACATTATTTAAAAATAATAGATGGGAGCCCTGTAAACATACTGTGAATATTCTCCAGCTCTCTCTTTGTGAGCTCCTACTTTCTTGAATTTGCCCTGTTTTGCTGCTTCTCTCTTTTTTTTCTCTCTCTTTTATACTCTGTAAAACACACATAATTCTCCATCCTCATCTCCCTTAGCCTGTTAGCCACCTTTGACATGAAGACAAGGTGGGTGAATAATATTTTATTGGACCAACTTCTGTTGGTGAGAGAGACAAGTTTCGAGTTTACACAGAGCTCTTCTTCAGGTCTCCTTTGTCACAGTCAGTCATACTCTTCTTGTTGAAATTTTATCCACTCTTGGCTTCAGTGACTCTCTCCTCTCCAGGTTCTCCTCCTATCTCTATAAATGGTCCTTGAGCTTGTCCTTCAGAAAATCCTCCTCATCCTTCCTCCAACTTTCTCCATGGGTTCCACAGGGCTGTGTGCTTGGTTCTCTTCTCCTCTCTTTAGACACCTTATCTCTGGGTAATCTCATCCTCAAACACAATCATACATCCATCACACACCATCTCTGCTGACGACTCACAGATCTATCTCTCTGTTGAAGACATGTCAGCTTTTGTCCAAAATAAAATCTTGGTCTGTTTTTCTGACAACTCCTCATAGATGTCTAGCCATCTGCACAAGCTCAACATGGCTAGAACAGAGCTCTTAATTTTCCTTTCCCCCCGCACTCCCACACACATATTGCTATCTTCTTTCTCAATCAACATAGATGATGCCACCATTCTGCCTGTTACTCTGGCCTGTAAACTGGCATCTTCTTTGATTCCAACCTGTCGCTAGGCCCTCACAATCAGGATGTCTACATCTTGCTAATTCTTTCTATATAACATCTCTATGATACAGCCTTTCTTGTCCAACCACAGAGCTTAAAACTCTTGTCCAGGCTCTCCTCATCTCATGCCTCAATTACTGTAACATCCCTTTCTCTGACCTCAACAAATGCAATTTTGCCCCATTCATATCCATTGAGAAGACTGCTGCAAAGGTCATGATTCATTTCTCCACCCATTTTCACTCACTTTGTAATAGTAAAGGACTACATGATTTGCAAGGCAGTAGAAGATTAGGCACTCTGTCTCTTTTAAAGCACAACGTCTGTGGACTTTCCTGTGTGCTACCCTTGCAGTGCATTCTGGGTAGCTCTCACCTAGGCAAGGAGTAACCACCTTACTCTGTGTGGTGGGGTACTTTCCCTGCTGACACTACAGTAGCTAGTATATTCAACTTCTATGGCCTCCTGTAGCGAAGCAAGACTCACTGGTTCAGCACCTCCTGCTAGTTGTCCTGGGAATTAGCTCAATTCCAGCCCAGAGCACCCTCTGCAGGCTGGTGTCTTGCCTGCCACTAGCTCCATGTCCCTCCCAGACCCCAGTGCCCCTGTACCTCAGGGTTCTGCCCACAACAGTAACTCACAATCTGGGTCTCCCCTCCCTGGGGAACTCCCAACCCTCTATCCCCACCTTGCCTCAGTGGCTATTGCCAGTCATCATCTAGCTCCCTTTCCCTGGAGCAGACTGCAGTCTATAATGGCCACTCATCATTGGCAAGGTGGGTAGGACCTGCTGCCTTTGCTTATCCCCAGGCTGCCCTTCTTCAGCCCCAGTACCTTTCATAGGCCTTCAACAAGGCCTTCAGCCTGAGCGTTTACCAGGTGGGAGTTCCCCAGCTCCCTTTGCCCTTCCCCAGCACTGCTCCACCTCAGTTACCCTGCTCCCAGGCAGCTAGCCCTTCCCACTCCAGCGCTAGCATGAGATTTCTCCAGCTTCTGGCCCACAGCCCTCTTATCAGGTCCAGCTGGGCCCTAATTGAGCTGGTGACGGCTGTGGCTGCTTCCCCAATCAGCCTAGCTTGGCTGCTTTCACTCCTTTTCCCAGGAGTGGGGCAGCCGCCCAACTACACCTCCTAAAGGTCTTCCATCTATTGCTGCTTTATTTCCCCCACATCTGCTTGTATTTCTCCAAGTTTGAAGACTTTAAGGTATTCCTTCTGTTCTCATTTGAAATCCCTATCATCATTAAGCTCTTCAAATTCCAGCCACATTTTTTCCTGTATAGATTGCATATCTGTTTATTCCAATAACAGTGAGAGAAGAAAGGAAATGTAACAAAGAGATGTATAAGCAACTAATGCAGTGGAAACAGTGAGTCTCTCACGAGAAATTATCCAGCCTTTTCTTTTATGAACCACCTGGAAAAGAGAACAAAACACATGTTTTATCACAGGTCTAAAGTGTGTGATGAGATTTATCTTTACTTCTTCAATCTTGTAATCCTACCCATATCACTCTTTTATTTATGGAAATAGGTTCAGACCATGATTCCACTCTCCCTTCACTCACTATATATGTAAATATATTTAAATCTTCATATTTTCTTGCATACATCTGCAACACTCTTTACCACTGTCTAGTTTTGTCTAATGAGTCATATCTCCAAAGATCACTCTTTTATGCTTAATAGACTATAGCTTTGTTATTTTTTTTCCCGATACAACCACCTACACCTACCAAGTTTAATGCAAAAATAAAACAGAGTAAAATGTGATGATTTCACATGAGTTGCACTTTGGCATTAAACTGATGTGAACCTACAAGAACAAAAGACTGGCAAGAGAAGGGGAATTATAATGATAATAGACTGAAAACATCAAACTGCACATAGGTTTATGGACCCACTTTTGAATAGTTAGTGCCTGTAATGTCCATTGAGACCAGCATGGGGTAAAGTTTTGTATTGCTCCTGCTGGTTCTGTCTCTAGTGCATTAAATTGATGCTATAATAAACAATATTTCTCAGGGCTTCAAAATAATCATCACTTCTTGAAAGCAGGTGTCTTCCCCTGACATATCAGTCGTTTCATCATATAGAGGAAGAGATGGCTATCCCTTTAAAGCCCTCATATGAAGTAGCACAAAATATACACCTGAAACAGCAAGGAGAAGAACATAACATAAATGGTATCACCAAAGGACAAACTCTTCAATTTCCTAATTGTGATGAAAGTATTAATTCATTAGAGTCGTGTATTGTACTTCCACCCTTGGTCAGCACCTCTGCCCCCAGCTACCACCAATGGGTGATGACAGCATGGTTGCGAAGCAGTTTATGACCTTTCTAATGAAAGCAGGAACCTGTGATTAACTTTATTTTAAAGGAAGAATGTGAGATTAACTTAATACATTGATCATCCCAAGAGCCACCATTTCAAGCTATAAAGGATATGAACAATTTAAAATATACAGATGTGACGGCTATTTCTATGTCATCTCATTGCGGGCTCTTTCTTACTCCTTCATTCTGGAGCTGACTTGCTCACCTAATAAGTAAATGACTTCCTTTGCTACAATGCTGTGTCACGTTTTCTTGTGTGAGGGTGGCATATGCATATGCATAGCTTTCCCTAAGTGAACCCACACTACTACTCCATGGCTTAGCTCTTACTAGGGAATGCTTGAAGGCTTCTGCCAGATATTCCTGTTGAGCCTAAGGAAGAGTCGCATACATTTAAGCCTCAGGTCAAATTCTGCTCTCAGCTATGTCCATTCAATTGAATCTACTGAGATTGCATAGCTATGATTGAGAGTATAATTTGGCCAAAAAAATTATTTGCAACACCATAAAAGGGATGAATATGTTAGCCCGATATTCTGCATTTTTTTCAGCAGACATAAAACAACGAAAAATTTATAAATAGAGAATAGCTTCTTTAGACTGAAACAAGACAGAATTACAATGAAAATTCTTTTATAATTGTGAAAAAGAAATTTGGGGGTGGCGGAAGTATATACAGTGTTCAAGTGAAAAATGAGGAACAAGAATCCTCAGCAAATGCATGGGACAATGAAGAGAATCAGAGGAGAGGAGGGGAATAAAAATGAAAATAGAGCAACACAACAGAAGAACATTCTAATAAAGGGAAAAAATTCTACATTTAGATTTTGCTGACTAATGAATTTTGTTTCAAAAAGCGTCTATGATTCCGCCTGCTGAATCAAGTACCCATCACCTCACCGTGCCCCAATATTTGAATCTGGCACTTTATTATGAATGGAAACATTTATCTGGATAAAATAAAAACTGATGCAAACCTGTGTATGTCCTTTGAAACAAAAACAAACTCAGATCTCTTTTGAGTTGTGAAGAAACATGGATAGTTTTCTTAAAGTTTTTAATATATTCCTGCACTTCCTGATTTCAGCCAGGAAAGACAACAGACATATTAAATACAGAGAAAGGCAGTATTTACGGTTGTCTATATACATTTGTGTTCGTTTTGTTAAATTGGTTTAGTTAAACTGGTGTCACTTATTTTATTTTACACTTATTTTCTTTGCATTTAAGCCTGTTCCTAATCAGTTTAAGTTGAACTGAAATAAGCCTGGTTTATATCAAAATATGAGTGTCTATGCAGCCTTCTTCACCAGTTTAACTAAGTCTGTTAAATATCATACCTTTTAGTTAAACCAGTCATGGCTCTGCATGCAGATGATTCAGTACATAATTTATAACCTGGTACATATTTAAAATCTTGCAAAACGGCTGGTTCCCAGGAGATTGCCAGACTGTTTTCTTTTCTTGCTATAGTTTTGAAAAACTCTAATACTTTAGGGAAACAGAAAGAGACGGAGATGTTCAGTTGGGGCTCAGTCCACAGCCCACTGAAATCAATGAAAAGACTCCCACTGACTATAATAAGCTTTGTGTCATGCCTGAGGTGGCATAGCTCTTGAAGGCAGAAGCAAAACAAAGTTTGTAGTCTGAAAAGAGGCCAGCTAGCCCCAAACTTAGAGAGGAAAAAATAAAATAGAAACACACAGAAAGAAAAGCAGCAGCTTCATAGGAAGTACCAATTTTATGACCACAATGATTTCCCAAGATGCACACACACACATAATCATTTGAAATAGGATTTCTTTTTATTATTATGTGTTAGACTTTTCTTTCATTTAAAGCTTCAGTGGCTTTCTATTAGGGTATTAAGTAAAAGTCATGTGATAGAGCCTTCTAGGCTGGGCAACCTAGTGGCTAGATCATTGATCAGAGCGGGTATAGGGGGACCTGGGAACTCCCCTTTCACCAGGTCCCATCCCAGGACACTGTAGCTTAACCCCTAAACAGGAGAGATGGGTTTCCCTCCAGGCCGGGTGTGTGTGGGGAAGGTCCATGACAAATTTTCCTGGAGTACTTCCTACAAAAGTCTCTTTAGTTTGGGACGTAGCCCCACTAGTCTAGTTACCCCACAGTTGGGGTTTATCTGCAGGCTCCCCTTGGCAGGGGCAGGGTTATTTGCCTCTAGTGGATGCATTGGCTGGCAGGTCGCAGATCTGCCCTTTCAGACAGGCAAATAGAGAATTCCTGCCTCCTTGCCAGTCAGCCCCCAACTAAGTCAGGCTCCCTTCTTTTCTCCCCGTTCCAGGCCTGGCATTGGCTGTAGATGTAGCAGGGTGCCGCTGGCTGAACCCACAGGTTTTCTTTAACCCCTGCTGTGTCAGGCGGCAGTTTCTTTGCTACTTCACAGGGCAAATAATGTTCCAAATCAGCAAACAGGCAAGCATTGGGGGGGGCGTTAATTTTTTTTATTATTTCCTGATCATTAGATTTCAACGTGACTAGTTTAAGAAAAGGTCCTACCCATTTTCAGGTAAAGAAGTGTTCTAGGAAGGCTCGCCTGTGGAACTATCTCCTTGCACAGTGCCAGAAAGCAGGTGGAAATTGTGTTCAGATATAAGCTTCTCTTAAGCTAAGGCCTGGTCTACACTAGGAGGTTATGAAGAATTTAGCAGCGTTAAATCGAATTAACCCTGCACCCGTCCACACAACGAAGCTATTTAGTTCAACATACAGGTCTCTTTAGTTTGATTTCTGTACTCCTCCCCGACGAGGGGAGTAGCATGTCGAATTAGGCTAGGTGTGGATGGAATTTGACGTTAATAGCTCCGGGAGCTATCCCACAGTGCACCACTCTGTTGACGCTCTGGACAGCAGTCCGAGCTCGGATGCTCTGACCAGCCACACAGGAAATGCCCCAGGAAAATTTGAATTCCTTTTCCTGTCTGGCCAGTTTGAATCTCATTTCCTGTTTGGACATCGTGGCGAGCTCAGCAGCACTGGCAGCGATGCAGAGCTCTCCAGCAGAGGTGTCCATGCAATCTCAGAATAGAAAGAGGGCCCCAGCATGGACTGACCGGAAAGTCTTGGATCTGATCGCTGTGTGGGGCGATGAGTCTGTGCTTTCGGAGCTGCGCTGCAAAAAACGGAATGCAAAGACCTACGAGAAGGTCTCCAAAGCCATGACAGACAGAGGATACAGCCGGGATGCAACGCAGTGCGGCGTGAAAATCAAGGACCTGAGACAAGGCTACCAAAAGATCAAAGACATGCCACTTCTATGAGGCACTGCATTCCATTCTAGGTGCGGCTGCCACCACTACCCCACCACTGACCGTGGACTCTGACAATGGGATAGTGTCGACGGCCGGTTCCTCGGAGATGTTCGCGGATGGGGAAGATGAGAAAGCAGATGAAGAGGACGAGGCAGTCGACAGCGCTTACAACGCTGATTTCCCTGACAGCCAGGATTTCTTCATCACCCTCACTGAGATCCCCTACCAACCCTCCCCAGCCGTTAACCTGGACCCTGAATCAGGGGAACGATCAGTTGGTACGTGCTTTAAACATGTAAACATTTATTTTTAACAGAGCAGGAATATTAACTATGTGAAAAGAAGGTCAATATATAAGGGGATAGAACAGACATCCTCTTGGGAGATCTCCACGAAGCTCTCCTGGAGGTAATCAAAAAGCCTCCACAGGAGGTTCCTGGGGACAGCGGCCTTATTGGGTGCTCCGTGGTGGGACACTTTTCCGCGCCAGGCTATCAGCAGGTACTCTGGGAGCATTGCCTCGACGAGCATGGCGGCATAGGCCCCTGGTTTGTGCTGGCTTTCACGCAGCATGCGGTCTCTATCTCTGTCAGTGATCCTCCTCAGGGTGATCTTGCTCAGGGCGTCCTGCTTTGAATTAGGGGAATGTTAGTATTGGAAATGCTTGACTGCTCCTTTACATTATAATAAGAGTCGGTTTACAGCCACATGGTGGAGGCGGTAGAGAGGCAGCATACAGGGATCTTTCCCGGGGACAGCCGTGAGGGGGTGGAACAGGAGCAGAGTTCATGCTTTCCGGATTGCCGGCAGCAGGAACTTGCAAACGCTATGACCATTGCTTTGAGCGTGAAAGGAGGGCACTGCTATACATTAAGGTTTAAGCAGCCAAAAGTCTACGGCTTACCATGTGTGCCTGCTCCACGAATTCTGCTGTCCTGCCCTGCTTGTCTGATCTCCAGTGCAAGACCCCAGGCAATGAATGCGAAGGCCGAAAATTCGAACTTGTCCTGAGTGCGCATGAGATAGGTGCTGTGCATGGTCTTGTTCACAGCAACAGACTAGACTATGTTCATTGTTCGCAAAAATGTATCTTTGCAAGGAATTCACTCCCTTTTTCCCATCACACAGCTGCGACTGTTTCCCGACCTGCCCCGGCATCCCCCTCACAGAGGCTGGCGCAGATTAGGCGGTGAAAGAAAAGGACACAGCATGAGATGTTCTCTGAACTTATGGGCTGCTCCCGAGCCCAGGCGGCACAGCAGACCCAGTGGAGGGAGAACATGTCTCAGTACCAGCGCTCACACAGCAAATGGGAGGACAGGTGGCGGCAGGAGGACCAGCAGGCGACTCAAACGCTGCTTGGACTAATGAGGGAGCAAACGGACACGCTCCGGCGCCTTGTGGATGTTCTGCAGGACCGCAGGCAGGGAGGACAGAGCCCCACTGCAGTGTATCTGTAACCGCCCTCCCCCGCCACAAAGTCCCATACCCCCCTCTCCCAAAGTAACAAGAAGGAGGGGCGCCAGGGGCCGTGAAAACTGTCACTCCACCCCTGCACAGTGCTCAATTACAGGAAGGCTCTCATTCCCTAAATTTTGAGAAGTCCTTTCCTTCCTGCCTCACCCAAGCCCCCATCCCAGTTTCATCCCCTAACTGTCTAGGTGATAATAAAAAAAGATTTTTTGTTAATTACTGTTTCTGTCATGTTCTTTTAGAGGAGACTGTGTTTCAAGGGGGGAAGGGGGTTGGTAATTGGACAGGTCAGTCACCTTTACCAGGGTACAGACACGGGGGCAGGTTCAGCAGCAGGTCACACACACAGTACAGTCTCTAGGCACCCTGGTCAGTCTGGGAGGTTGTTTTCATGTTCTGTTTTGGGGGTGCTATGTGACTTTGTGGCGGGGGAGGGTGGTTAGAGATCTTATGCAGCGGTCCTTCTCCTGGATCACAGAGCCATGCAGCAGCTGATCTGTAAATGTCCTCCCCCGCCACAAAGTCACATAGCCCCCACACACAGAGTCCCAAGAAGGAGGGGTGGCAGGCTCCGTTGAAACAACCAGTCCGCCACCGCGCACTGCTCTAGGAGCCGGAGCCTGTCATTCCTCGAGTTTAGAAGCGGTCTTTGCAGCACTACACACCCTACCCACCACAGTCTGTGTCCCAGTTTTAACCCTTTACCACGAAATCAGTACTAAAGAAAACGGTGTTTATTAACAAAGTTCCATGTATTTTATTTTTAAACGTGTGTTGGAAGGGGGGGAACGGGGTGAACGGGGTATTTAACTGCAGAGGATAGTCAACATTAACTGGGTAAAGAAACGGGGGCAGGTTCAGCTTCTCTGTAAACAAACTTAATAGTCACAGGTTACCCTGCTCACTAAGGAACCTAGCTTTCAAAGCCTCCCGGATGCACAGCGCTTCCCGCTGGGCTCTTCTAATCGCATGGGTGTCTGGCTGGGTGTAATCAGCAGCCAGGCTATTTGCCTCAACCTCCCATCCCACCATAAAGGTCTCCCCCTTGCTCTCACAGAGACTGTGGAGCACACAGCAAGCTGCAATAACAATGGGGATATTGGTTTCGCTGAGATCTGAGCGAGTCAGTAAGCTTCGCCATCTCCCCTTGAGACGTCCGAAAGCACACTCCACCACCATTCTGCACTTGCTCAGCCGGTAGTTGAAGAGTTCCTTCTCACTGTCCAGGGCGCCTGTATAGGGCTTCATGAGCCAGGGCATTAGCAGGTAGGCTGGGACCCGAGGATCACTGTAGGTATCTCCACATCCCCAACAGTTATTTTGTGATCCGGGAAGAAAGTACCTTCCTGCAGGCGTCTAAACAGACCAGAGTTCCTGAAAACACGCGCGTCATGAACCTTGCCTTGCCATCCAACGTTGATGTTGGTAAAATGTCCCCTATGGTCCACCAGTGCTTGCAGCACCATTGAAAAGTAGCCCTTTCGGTTAATATACTGGCTGGCCTGGTGGTCCGGTCCCAGGATAGGGATGTGAGTTCCATCTATAGCCCCACCGCAGTTTGGGAATCCCATCACAGCGAAGCCATCTATGATGACCTGAACGTTTCCCAGGGTCACTACCTTTGAGAGCAATAGCTCAACGATTGCGTTGGCAACTTGCATCACAGCAACCCCTACAGTAGATTTGCCCATGCCAAAGTGGTTCGCTACTGACCGGTAGCTGTCTGGCGTTGCAAGTTTCCAGAGGGCTATGGCCACTTGCTTCTGCACAGTCAGGGCTACTCGCATCTGGGTGTCCTTGCGCTTCAGGGCAGGGGACAGCAAGTCACACAGTTCAAGGAAAGTGCCCTTACGCATGCGAAAGTTTCGCAGCCACTGTGGTTCATCCCAGACCTGCAGCACTATGCGTTCCCACCAGTCCGTGCTTGTTTCCCGGGCCCAGAATCGCCATTCCACAGCATGAACATGACCCATTGCCACCATGATGTCCACGGCACGGGGTCCCGTGCTTTGTGAGAGGTCTGTGCCACTCTCACACTTCATGTCCTCACCGCGCTGACGGAGCCTCCTCGCCTGATTTCTCAGCATCTGACTGTGAAAAAGGTGGACGATAAGGTGCGAGGAGTTGACAACGGCCATAAGTGCAGCGATGACCGCAGCGGGCTCCATGCTCGCAGTGCTGTGGCGTCCGCGCTGTCACTGACCAGAAAAGTGCACAAACAGATTTACCACTGGCGCTTTCAGGGAGGGAGGGCGGGAATGACAGTTGAATGACGACAGTCGACACATATTTTCCCCCAGCAGGCATTGGGGGCTCTACCCAGAATTCCAATGGGCAGCGGGGACTGTGGGAACTGTGGGATAGCTGCTCACAGTGCACCGCTTCCAATGTCGACGCTTGCCCCGTTAGTGTGGACTCACAAAGTCGAATTACTGTCCTTTGTGTGGATCCACACGTTCAACTTTGTAAGGTCGGTTCCACAAATTCAAGTTAAGTAAAATCGAACTAGTCTGGTAGTGTAGACATACCCTAAGTCACTCTTTCACAATGAAACCAAGCTAGTGTGAGGTTCAGCTATGGAAACCAGACTAACTGAATATTGCGAAAATCTACATGGCAGCCCTGAAGTCTTTCTTCAAAGCACATACAAAACGTATTGCTGCCTCATGATAAATGTTATGGTTTAAATTGTTAATGGAGTTGTGTGGGTTCATTTTCATTTCATAATGAAGTATATGAAAACTGGTTATGCAACATGTTATCTAGGTTAGATTTAACCCTTACAATCACCTGTAAAAGCTCACAAACCCATACTGTGCATAGAGTTTATATAAACTCAGTTTCATTTTGATTTTTTTATGCAGGGCTTGAAAGAATTTGACTCTCACAGCAAGACTGTATAGGGGAAAACCATACAATATTAAACCTGCAAAGAAATCCAATGACACCTGTACATACTAAAAGTGGGAAAGTGGACTCAGGTCTACTAAGAACACAGCTAAACTGTCATAATTGTCATTCTGTGTACCAAAGGTTTATCTTTTCACATATGTGGACAAAATATGAATTTATTGCCAGTTCCATCAAAGTTGAATATTTATCATCTCTAGTGCTAAAATTAATGGGAGATGGACATCCAAATCATTTGGCTGGCTTTGAAAATCTCAGCCTAAACAAATAGCAGTTTAATTGTAGGAGAGGTTTACAAACTACATGTCTGAAAGATCACTGTGTTACTCCCGTCAGTAACATTCCACAGCTGTAAAACTGCAACCACACTCTGGTGAAAGAAGCTTAATGACTAGATAAATGATGGTTGAGAGGAAAGGTTAAACATTAAGTCAAAGAAGAATTATTTTAAAATATAATTTTATTTATATCTAAGAAAAATAGGCAAAGGGTACAAAAAGAAAAAAAATAGACTAGGATATTTAGATGTGTGCTGTATCCTTTCCTCCAAATGTTTGCATGTATGTGGATGTTTAGGTCCTACATCTGCATATCTGTAACTCATGTGGGTCCTGGTCCAACTCCTATACAGAGAAAAAGAGCTAGGGTGCTTTTGTGGTTAAGGCACCAATGGGGAATTCTGGAATCGATTCCTGCCTCTGCTAAAAGCCTCCTCTATGAACTGGAGCAAATCACTTAATCTCAGTTTCCCCAACTAAAAAAAATTAGGATAACAACACTTCCTTTGTCTCTGTTGTCTACTTCATCTGTAAGTTCTTTGGGGCAGGGACTCTCCTACTATTTATGTTCTACAGTGCCTAGCACAATGGGTCTCTGATTTTTCTGGAGACCCTCAGGCATTACAATAATATAAATAATGAAAAGATTCTCATTGACTTGAAGGGGATTTGATGTGGGCCTATGACTCTGATATTGAGGTCAAAGGGACAATACACCTAATATTGTACAGGATCAGGTCCTTTGACTATGAATTGACTTGTCTTGTTTTAAAGTGCTTCATGCATGCTTGGTCACTGGATAAATAATAATAAATGAATGTTAAGCAATCTGTACTACCACTTTAAAACACAAATCAATGATTTTAAGAAAAATAAAAGGCGTCAAAACTATATGTATGTCTTTTACATACAATGTTCTGTAGAAATACTGACTCTATCAAAGCCTGATTCATTTTTTTTCTTTTTCTTATGCTGTCTTGTTCACCTAGATTTTGTTTTTACAGTTACTGTATCAGGAATATATTTTCAAGTGTGACACAAAGAGTAACTATAGCAAGTCTTGCTGCAAACTTGTAAACCGTTAACTCTGCAATATTCTACCAAGCACATTTCCAGCAAATTGAAGTAACAAACAAACATTTTTATATAAAGTTAGTTGTTATAATGTGTAGATTCAAAGGTAGACTTGCTCTGGATGTGGTTATTTTTGTCATATTAGCAACTCTGGAGCCTTTAAGCAGGTGACCATCTCTCATAGAAAATAAAATGGAAAAGTTACCAAAGGGCAATCAAATGCATTTCCAGGTGGTTTCATATGAACGGAATGGGAATGAGACCTTTCAAAAGGTTAGTCTCTTTCTCTCAGGCAGGTTAAGATTTTAAGTACCCATCTATCTCTAATGTTCACGACTTTGCATACACTGGCTGAAGGCTATGTCTCCAGATGGCTTCCAATTTCTAAGATGTGCCAGGCATTTTGCTGCTCTTTTAAACTAGTTTTCCCCACTTTTGAAGTTGTCAAAAATATCCCCTGAATGCATGTGAAACAAGTGCCTAGAAAAAACTGATGAATGAGCTGGCCCAGCTTTGAGGGCCCTGAACTGCCACAGGAGAATCAGCTTGTGAGTTGCATCCCCTCCTGCCGCTGTAGTGAGTGCTGAGCTGACCCAGGAGATGACAGCTTGCATATCCCCAAACTTGAGGTTGCCCCTATAAGTGCAAATATGGTACTAATGCTATTTTTTACATTACCACACATCCATTCAGGAAGTGTCAGCAATTCAATCCAATCTTGTCCTCTTCCACCTGCTTCTCCTCAGTATACTACCCACACATATGGTTGAGTGTTCTGCTGCGCCCAATAGCTGTGGCTGTCCCCAATCCCTCCCAAAATGCTTCTCCTTAAATGCACCTTTCCCCTGAATGTCTGCCTCTCATCTGCATATCAAGATTGAGCACTGAGTATCTTAACCTTGCCTCAGCACCACCTTCTAGCAGTGTTATGCTGGAGACTTGGTCACAATTAAATGCCTATGCTGAGAATCCTGAGGTCATACCTTCCTCATGTCCCTGTTTGGGTGCCCAGGAGGCTATTTTTCCATTTGGCAGCCTTGAACAATCCACCCTGCAGAGCTGTCAAATGAGCAGAAATTAACATGCCTGCATTTTGTTTAAAACTCCAGTATAGGTAGGCACAAACCAGGCTCATCTGAAGCTGTAGAGTGTTCAAAATTGTAACCTGGATCCAGAACCAAATTTTTCAAATAGTTCTGTCTCTGTATGCAGCAAAACTAAAACCCTAAACCTGAGGATTCCAAAATTGTGTTTCTATTTTTCCATCATCATTTTGAAATGTTTTAAATTTTCCATGCTGCTCTGCTACTGGCAATGAGTACAGCGGTCAAAGTGTTAAATTCTAGCTGTGTAAGCTGTTTTGCTGCACTGAGGTATTTGCATAGGCTACTAAATTGGAGTGTTTGTTATAGGAGCCATATAAAGTTCTATTTACTCACTTGCTTAGTTATGTATTTTTTTTCCTGGCAGATGAGTATAACAACATTAGTTATTTTATTATGAATTTGGTAGGATATGGTTCTAGAGGTGGTTTTTGCAGATTCTCGGTCCAAGCTCTTAATAACTCTTGCTCAACACAGATTAAAACATATATAGAACTTTAATAACTTCAACAGGGAAAGAGAAGCTCTTACGAAAACATAACGTAAACCTTAAACAGGCTTAGTGAGAGTATAAATATGAACTTTAAAGAAGTACAAGCAAATTAAATGTTTCCAAACAGACAGACATACACACAGTGATAATTAACCCCTTTTGGGAGATAAAACACTTAGCAAAGCACATTTTAAATAAATCTAGTCTCCTACCTTAATATAGCCAATAGTTGTGCTATTTCACATATTTATTGTCGAATTTACCCATTCCTACCAGCCATCATTTCTTGCTATAAAATATATTACTAGGTATCTCATATCAATATTTTTGAGCACTAGATACAATTAAAGTTAAGTTTTAGTCTATAATATCCATGGTCATGTTTGGATCTTTTCCTTATATTATTAATTATATTAGGGTATGTCTACACTACAAGAGTAGTTCGATTCAACTTAAGTCGAATTTGTGGAATCGACCTTACGAAGTCGAATTTGTGTATCCAAACTAAGGACACTAATTCGACTTTGTGAGTCCACACTAACGGGGCAAGCGTCGACATTGGAAGCGGTGCACTGTGGGAAGCTATCCCACAGTTCCTGCAGTCCCCGCTGCCCATTGGAATGCTGGGTAGAGCCCCCAATGCCTGCTGGGGGAAAAAATGTGTCGAGGGTGGTTTTGGGTAACTGTATCATTGAACTGTCAATCACGCCCTCCTTCCCCGAAAGCGCCTGCGGGCAATCTGTTCGTGCACTTTTCTGGTCAGTGACAGCGCGGACGCCACAGCACTGCGAGCATGGAGCCCGCTGCAGTTATGGCCGTTTTCACCTCCTCGCTCCTTATCGTCCACCTCTTCCACAGTCAGCTGCTGAGAAATCGGGCTACTTTTCAATGGTGCTGCAAGCACTGGTGGACCATAGGGGACGTTTTACCAACATCAACGTCGGGTGGCCAGGCAAGATTCATGACGCGCGTCTTTTCAGGAACTGTGGTCTGTTTAGACACCTGCAGGAAGGTAGTTTCTTCCCGGACCATAAAATAACTGTTGGAGATGTGCAGATGCTTATAGTGATCCTCGGGGACCCAGCCTACCCGCTAATGCCCTGGCTCATGAAGCCCTATACAGGCACCTTGGACAGCGATAAGGAACTCTTCAAGTACCAGCGAGCAGCGAGCAGCGTGACCTGTGACTGTTCAGTTTCTTTACAGAGAAGCTGAACCTGCCCCTGTTTCTTTACCCAGTTACTGTTGACTATCCTCTGCAGTTACATACCCCGTTCACCCCGTTTCCCCCACTTCCAACACACGTGTAAAAATAAAATACATGTTCCATTTTTACTTAACAAATGTTTCTTTATTAATGACTTTGCGTTAAAGGGTTGAAACTGGGACTCAGACTGTGCTGCGTAGGGTGTGCAGTGATGTAAAGACCGCCTCTAAACTCGAGGAATGACAGGCTCCTGCTCCTAGAGCGGTCCGCAGTGCCAGACTGGTTGTTTCAACAGAGCCTGCCATCCCTCCTTTTTGGGATTCTGTGTGCGGGGGCTATGTGACCTTGTGGCGGAGGAGGACGTATACAGATTCCTCTGCTGTGTGACTCTGAGGTCCAGGACAAGGACCGCTGCATAAGATCTGTAACCGCCCTCCCCCGCTACAAAGTCACGCCCCCACCCACCCACACATAACTTGCAAACTACCTCCCATACTGACCAGGGTGCCTACTGACTGCACTGTGTGTGTGACCTGCTGCTGATCCTGCCCCTGTCTCTGTACCCTGGTAAAGGTGACCGTCCTATGCAATTACCAACCCCCGTCCCCACCACCCCTTCAAACACAGTCTTCTGTAAAAAACATGATGGAAACAGTAATTAACAGCAAAGTATTTTTAATAATTAACTAGACAGTTAGGGGATGAAACTGGGATTTGGGCTTGGGTGAGTCAGGAAGGGAAGGACTTCTCAAAATTTAGGGAATGAGAGCTTTTGGGTACTTGAGCACTCTGCTGGGGTGCAGTGACAGTTTTCACGGCCCCTGGCGCCCCTCCTTCTGGTTATTTTGGGTGAGAGGGGTATGGGACTTTGTGGTGGGGGAGGGCGGTTGCAGATACACTGCAGGGGTGCTCTGTCCTCCTGCCTGCGGTCCTGCAGAACATCCACAAGGCGCCGGAGCATGTCCGTTTGCTCCCTCATTAGTCCAAGCAGCGTTTGAATCGCCTGCTGGTCCTCTTGACGCCACCTATCCTCCCGTTCGCTGTGTGAGCGCTGGTGGTGAGAGAGGTTCTCCCTCCTGGGGCATTTCCTGTGTGGCTGGTCAGAGCATCCAAGCTCGGACTGCTGTCCAGAGCGTCAACAGAGAGGTTCACTTTGGGATAGCTCCCGGAGCTACTAAGGTCGATTTCCGTCCACACCTAGCCTAATTCGACATGGCCATGTCGAATTTAGCGCTATTCCCCTCGTCGGGGAGGAGTACAGAAGTCAAACTAAAGAGCCCTCTATGTCGAATTAAATAGCTTCGTGGTGTGGACGGGTGCATGGTTAATTCGAATTAACGCTGCTAAATTCGAATTAAAGTCCTAGTGTGGACCAGGCCTTAGTTGTTCATGGTAAGTCTCCTGGGCTTTTCCTTTTCCATCCTTGGTCAGCTTATTATCTCATTCAGGAGTTTTCCTATTTCACTTATAATGTAGCAAGACAGGCCCAGAGTATAATGCATCCAGGCCAGATGCTATGTCAGTTTTTCAATAGTTATAATTTCCTAACTACCTATTCCATGGTGAGCATAAAGCCTTTTAACATTTCACTTTCTTCCCTAGAAACATTTATCCTAGGCTATGGAATGTGACCTTCAACTTCTGTCATACATACTGAAGCGGAGAATTCATTCAGCCTCTTGGCAATATCAACCTCATCTGTCATTAACTTCTCACTCTCGTCCTTCAACAATCTAGTTGACGCCTTGTCTAGCTGCTAGCTTGTTATATAATTAAAGTATTTTTAATTCACGTGTTTATTTTTTTTAGTCTTCTTGAGTGTTATCAACCCTGAAAATTGGCTAGGTGTTTTTTCACCCTCCTTTTTCTCCTGTATTGTCTCATGCAATTTCATCTCTGATGTTTTGTGAATCTCCATATTCATCTAATTGTGTAGTGTTTGCCTGCACTATATTTATTACTAACCCCCTTTATACAATCCATTTGCATTTCTTGAGCACCACCCTAGCCTACTCTGTGCCTTTTTCCAGCATTGTTTTATTTTTGACTACTATCAGTCCCTGCATTCTACAGAGGACTATCAGTTATAAAACAAAATAAACCAAACCAAATGAACAAACATTTTTCATGGACCAAGAGCTGATTCAACATGGCAAATGCTACATTTCTGTTTCTTCCTTTAGGATTTGTCTAGACTGTTATCCAGAATCTCACTAGATTATCTCAGAGTCTCTTCTACTTTTAAGTTTTCAATCTTAGCTTCTGCTTTTACCCTGTGTGAGAAATTCTGGTGCTATTGAAGTCAATGAGAGTTGTGCCATTGACTTCAAATGAGGCCAGGATTTCACTCCAAGTCCCTTTCTCTGTTGCTTGAAACATATACCGATTCAGCAAATTGTTGTCATACTGTTGTATTACAGTGGTGTAAAAATGAACTGTTCACGCATGCAGGAAGACCCAGTGTCTGTTCCAAAAAGCTTACACTCGAAGAAGAAAAGCAATATACTTACAGGGATACAATCAAACTGTATATGTATATAATCTGATATTTATTTAATATCAGATTCATCTATTGCACAGGTTGTCAGCCTTATGTTTTTTTACTCCTATACTTTCTTAGGATAACTGGTTTCCTAATCTTTCTACATACCTTTTCATTGTTGCACTTAATTCCTATTCCAATGCAGTACCATGAGAGATGTCCAGTCTTGCACGGAAAAATGATGCCCACTGCTATCTCTTCTATGCTTAGATAGAAGGAAGAATGACTACCTCTACATTGTTTTCTCAGGATCCTCTCTCTGTTGGACAACTAAATTGTCATTCACAATAAAGCTGTCCCCACTTCTCTAGTACATTCTGCTTGACACTTCAGAACAATCTAAATCCTTTAATATTAATCCGAAGGTTATTTCCATTCCCCAGGAAAGTTTCAATAATTTTCTCAAATATATCTTTCCCACTATTTCTATTCTTAACTATCATCATTTATCAGCTGTGCTGTTCCATTTTCTATTATTTTGAGCATGCAGTGTGATGCCGCTGAATGGCCATAATGTACAGATTGTGGACTGTTACAGCCTGCCACCCTTGGTTACTTGGCCAACTGAGGCAGACAGAATTGTTTTCATTATACTTCTATGGAGACTTTCATTAAGAGAAAAGGAATAATTCCTGTTACCTTTTTGTACCCACAAAGCCCCACTAAAGTACCCTTTTAAAAAAACACACATGGGAGCACCAATGTGATTTGTGCTACCGGGGGTTGAGTCACAGAGGCACAGGTAGTTCCAAACTCACGCAGTTCTGCCAAACAATAGTTATCTTACTGCAAAAGGTACTAGTATATAAGAACTTGGTATAGGGGGAAATAGAAGATTCTTTCTGTCAAAGAATTGCACAGTATAATTGAGTTATGAAAGTGTAACAAATAATTGGTGAAATGATATTTTTAAATATAAAAAAAACCCATTTAGTTTAATTTTCTGATCTGTGCCTAATAGAAATGTTACCCTGGAAAGCAAGTTCAATTGGTATTTCACGTGGCGCTCTTCAACGGGAGGATTGTTTTGTGCTATACAATATCAGTACTGGGCATTATGGGCTAGATAGTGCTGTAGACATTGTGATTCAGACACCTTTTCTGGGCACCAAGTAGGAGTGAAAATAAGCTTATTCTCTGCACAGTTGCTTTAGGGAGGGAGCAAGCAGGCAAATATTTTGATAGGTCTGGATTGACTGTATATTGATATAAAGGGGAGTTCTGATGTTGGCTGTCTTGCACAGACAAGTAGTCCATGTCACAAACTAGCTCTGCAATACAGGAGGTGATTTATTAATGTAGGGCTAGAATCTAATTTTACGATTTGCCCCAGGAGCTTGTAGCTGCACTGCCCCAGAAACAGACTCAGAAATTCACAATTGCTTTCCTGCTCCTTCTTTGCTCTCAGAGTGGGGAGTGATCTAAACCCTTTTTGTGGACCAGCTTACTTGTCCTCTGCACCTGGGCTGCTATCTTAGCTGGTGACTAAACAGGGGGTTGGAGGGCAGCCAGGGTGTCACACAGTCCCCATCCTTCTCTATGAATAGGGTGACAGAGGCCAAGTTCCTCCCACTCTCTGTCCCCTCTGCTCTTTCCCCACCCATTTGTTGACAGTGGGAGTTAATGGGCGAGTAGCCACTGCTGAAGCCTTCCCCACCACCGGAGTCACAATCTGAATAGAGCCATGGGATGGAGCAAGGGCAGTGACAATCTAACTCTTACTGTCTGTGCTTTGTTATTTGATAGTCTATGTTTTTATATGAGAGCTGTTTGACACATGCAGAGCAACGTCATTATGCAAAAAAGAAAACTAAAGACTGAGATTAATGCAGAAAACGAGCATAACTTGAAAATGTGTGTTATTCATCTGATTTGTATACGATGTATAGCTACTACTCGAATAAAAGCTACAAAGTGCAAATTAACAGACAAACATTTGTCATTTTCATGTTACAGTGTCAATTTTTGCATGCTAGTGATGGAGAAGAGATGAATAACATCCAAGGGAACAACCTACTGTTAATCCAAATGAAGCACTTAGAAAGCATAGAAAGCAGAGTTCAAAGAGAAAGCTTAACTTGAATTCTAGTCCCTGTGCAGCATAGGCTGCTGTGGCAGCCTGTACAGAGTTTGCGTGTGTGGAATATGCATATGCAGGGCTTTAAAATGTTTTTGACATGCTGCCATAATCGAGCTGGGCAATGCAAGCCACACACAGGAATTGATGGTTTTCAGAAGGCTGTAGCTGTCCAAATTAGAACAGAATTTCATAGGCCCAGCAAAAAAAAACATTTCCCTGACACAAGGGTTATCCCCTTGCCAACTATCAAAGTCCTACTGAAAACAGTGTTACCATAGTTTCTTTAAAAAAAATAATAATAAAAAAAAAATCATGGAAATTGTTAAGTAAACTCCAGAGACTGAAACTGGACTTCCTTGACAATTTTGTTGAAATTCCATACTTTAAAATAATGATGTCAGCTCTATCCGAGAGGAACTGTGACCGAGCTAGTTGGCATTACTTCTGATGTGCCTGCAACCGCACAGCTACCCTCCCCTAGACCTGGCTGTGGCTTAACACCCATAACTTCCTGTGGCGGGGCGACGACTCACTGGCATGGCACCTCCTGCTGGTCATCTTAGGAATTAGCTCTTCCAGCCCAGAGCGCCTTCTGCAAGCCAGTGTCTCACATGCCACCGGCCACTGTGTCCCTCCCTCTGCAGTACCCCTGCAGTCTCTGGGTCTCCTCTCCCAGGGGAACCCCCCACCCTCTATCCCCACCTTGACTCAGTGGCTACTGCCAGTCATCATCTAGCCCCCACTCCCTGGAGCCGAATGCAGTCTGTAAACACTCATCATCAGCAAGGGGGGCTGAACCAGCTGCCTCTGCCTATCTGTGGTCTGCCTCTTTGCTGCTTCAGTGTCCTTTGCAGGCATTTGACAAGGCCTGCAGCCTGGGGTTTTACTAGGCTGGAGTTCCCCAGCTCCCTCTGCCCTTCCCCAGCACTGCACCACTCTAGATACCCTTCTCACCGCCCAGGCAGCCAGGTCCTTCTCTCCCCAGTGAAAAAGAGAGAGAGAGAGTCTCAGTCTCTGGCCCTCAGCCCTCTCATAGGGCCAGCTGTGGCTCGATTGGGGTGTGGCCCCAGGTGTGGCTGCTTCCCCCAATCAGCCTAGCTTTTCCCTTCCACCAGGGGCGGCTCTAGGCACCAGCAAACCAAGCTGGTGCCTAGGGCGGCCGAATCTAGGGGGTGGCAGGCTGGGCCGGTGGACCTGCCGCAGTCATGCCTGCGGGAGGTCCACCGGAGCCGCGGACGACCGGACCTCCCGCAGGCATGACTGCGGCAGCTCAAGCGGAGCTGCCGGACCCGCGAACTGTTCCCGCGGCTCCGGTGGAGCTCCCGCAGTCATGCCTGCGGCAGGTCCGCTCGTCCCGGGGCTCCGGTGGACCTGCCGCGGGAGCTCAACCGGAGACGCGGGAAGAGGGGACCCGCCGCGGGACCGAGGAAGGGCAGCGCAGCACACCGCGCTGCCTGGGGCAGCCTATTTTCTAGAGCCGCCCCTGCCTTCCACAGCTGTTTTAAGCCCTTCAGGGCAGGAGCAGCGTGGCCACCCCACTACACTTCTCTAAAGTGTTCAGACCCAGATTGATTTTTGGTTCTCACTGAGATCTATGACATAGATATCATTTGAAGAAAGTCAGTTAATTACTTTCAAAGTTATAATGAACCACTATCATAGCTTAAATTTATTATTTTAAATGCTCCAGCTTGTACCAGTTAAATACATTAACTGTATTATTATTTTTTAATCAGTATTTCGTAAGAGCTCTGAATTAATTTGGTTTTTGGTTTCAGTTTTCACCAAAAAGATTAGTAGCGATTGGATATCTAACATAATGAATGTCAGTCCAAATGAGGTAGGATCGGAGGCTAAAATATGTAAAGAACAAGTTAAAAATTACCAGGACCTAATGGAAACACATCCTAGAATACTCAAGGATCTGACTGAGGAGATATCTGAGCCATTAGTGATTATCTTTGAAAAGTCATGGAAGATGGGAGAGATTCCAGAGACTGGAAAAGGGAAAATATAGTGCCAATCTTTAAAAAGTGAAGTAAGGACAACCAGTGGACAGTCCAGTCAGCTTAACTTCTGTACCTGGAAAGATAATGTGGAAATAATTAAGCAGTCAATTTGCAAACATCTAGTAAGTAACATTCAGCATAGATTTGTCCAAAACAAAGCATGTCACACCAATGTAATAGCTCTCTTGACAGGGTAACAAGACTTGTGGTAGATGTGATATATCTTGATATTAGTAAGGCTTTTGATACTATCTCACTGTAAACGGGCTATTCACTGCCGCGGCGCCTCCTGCTGGTTTTTCTGGGGAATTCGCTCTCTTTCAGCCCGGAGCGCCCTTTGCAGGCCGGTGATCCCCCTTTTCCCTATCGGCCCCGTGTCCCTCCCAGGACCCGGTGCCCCTTTCACTATAATTGGGTCTCCCCCTCCCAGGGGAACCCCCACACTACTATCCCCACTTTGCCTCAGTAGTGGCCACTGACAGTCATGGTCTAGCCCCACACCCTGGGGCAGACTGCAGTATCAGCCCACTCATCACAGGCAAAAGGGGTTTGGACCTGCTGCTTTGTCCTACCCCTGGGCTGCCCTCTGCAACTCCCAGTACCTTTGGCCCTTTGCTAGGCCGCAGCCTGGGGCTTTCCAGGCTGGAGCTTCCCTAGCTCCTCAGCCTGTTCCCAGCCCTACTTCACCCAGGTACTTTACCTCTGCTCATAAGCAGCCAGGCCCATCCCTCTCTGAAGCCAGAGAGAGACTGTCCGGGCTCTGGCTTCCCTGCTCTCTTATAAGCCCCAGGGCTTCAGTTTGGGGCGTGGCCCCAGCTGTGGCCACTTTGCAGAGCCACGCCTCTCAAGCCCTGGCAGGCAGCATTTCAAGCCCCTCCGGGCAGGAGCCGGGTCCACCCTGCTACACTCACATGACCATCTCATAAACAAACTGGGGAAGTACAACCTAGATGGAGCTACTATAAGGTGGGTGCATACCTGTTTGGAAAACTGTTCCCATGGAGAAGGTATCAGTGGTTCACAGTCAAACTGGAAGGGCATATTCGGTGGGGTTCCACAGATATCAATTCTGGGTTTAGATCTGTTCAATATCTTCATCAATAATTTAGATAGTGGCATAGAGAGTACATTTATAAAGTTTGTGGATAATACCAAGCTGGGAGGGGTTGCAAGTTTTTTGGAGGATAGGACAAAAATTCAAAATGATCTGGACAAACTGGAGAAATAGTTTGAAGTAAATAGGATGAAATTCAATAAGGACAAATGCAAAGTACTCCACTTAGGAAGGAACAATCAGTTGTACACATACAAAACGGGAAATGACTGCCTAGGAAGGAGTATTGCGGAAAAGGATCTGGGGGTTATAGTGGATCACAAGCTCAATATGAGTCAACGGTGTAACACTTGCAAAAAAAGCAAACATAATTCTAGGATGTTTTAGAACACAGGTCAGCAACCATTCAAAGAAGAGCCATTATTTTGTTTTTGTCTTTAAAATGTAACCCTTTTGCCCATCTGAGTTGGCAGCAACAAGGGCCGGGTTCAGTATCTAGGGATTCCATTTCAATAACACAATGCAAAACCGGCTTGAGCCCCCACCCAGTGACCTGGGACAATTACATACCACCACCCCAGGGCACCTCTGAGAGGCAATACTTCCTCTCTCTCAAGCACAGAGTCTGAGTGTAGCAAAATCCTTTTATAAAGGAGGGAAATGATGCGGCATTATGTTGGGGAAACACCACAAACAGGATTCATAACACAAACCATGAGCAAAAGACCCTCCCCCCCCCCCCAAATAAGTTTGGCAGTATCCTTTTCCCCTCAGGGTCTGAAGTCCAGCAACCCCAAAAGTCCAACAACCCAAAAGTCTCTGTCCCTGGTCAGTGCAGCCCCAGAGTTCAAAAGTTTATCTGCATAGTTTTACCTTCCAGCCTGGGGGAGGGGAGGGCGCAGCAGTGTTAGGGGCACCTTACGTGATCCGAGGTCAACTGCCCCACATCTCCATGGGGTTCTGCTGCAGCCTTCACCGCGAGCCACTCCATCAGCCATCCTGTGAGCTGCTCAAGCTATTCTGCAAACTGCTCTGCTCTGCCAGCTGCTCTACTCCACCAGCTGTCCCGTAAGCCACTCCAGTCACCCTAAAAGCTGCTCTGCTCCACCAGCTGCTCAGCAACATATTTTCAGGCCCCCCACAGCACTCACTGATTTTAGCTTTTAGTAATTTTAACTCATTAGCAATTTCAGTTTATATTAGGAGAACCTCAATGCTGGTACACTACAGGCCCAAAGTGAATTCAGCTCAGCAGCCTATAAAACTAAATTCCTAATGGAATTAAAAGTAGTTCTGCTATTCTACAGTAGAGAGAGAAGGCAGTACAATTGGTTTGTCAGGCCCACCAAAGGGGCCCATACCATCAGGTACAACTACTTGCCACTGACCTCTCTTTCAAATCACTGGGTTTTGGAACCCATGTCCCTTGTCTAGCTACTGCTACTTAGTTGATGGTGAGTCCCTCTGTCATAAAACGGTTTCATTGTCCTTGATTCACATAATCATGGTAACAACACTTTACTCTTCCTGCCCCAATAACAGAGAAACTGGGGATCCCACAGCAGCCAAAGAGGCCATTTGGGCTGCTGTGGGCTCATGCTAGGTGGGGTGGGTGTGCCTATGCAAACAAGATCAGCCCCTGATGTTCTTCTCCACAACTCGCCATAATTCACCACCAGATGTCAAGGTGGAGCTCATCTTGACTCTGCTTACAGAACAAAATATTTTGAGAGCCACATCACATGCATAGCTACTTGTAGAGTTAGAATTTATCAACTAATAATAATTTACCATATTAGAGTTATTACTACTCACCAATATTTTAATGTGACTTCTGCTATTTGAATTTGAATATAAACAGGGAGGGGGCTCCAGACTGGGGCAGAGGATTGGGAAGCAGGAGGGGGTGTGGGGTTTGGGAGGGAGTTTGGGTGTGGGGTGGGGTCTGACCTGAGGCAGGGGTTTGGGGTGCAGGATGGGGTGCAAGGTGCAGGCTCTGGCTGGGAGGCGCTTACCGCTGGCCGCTTTCCATCGGTGGCACAACCCAGCTCTGGCCCCATGCTGCTCCCGAAAGCGGCTGCCTGCTGGCATGTCTCTGTGTGCCCCTGCACCATCCTCACAGTTCCCGTTGGCCAGGAACTGCAGGTTGCTGACTCCTGTTTTAGAAAAAGTAAGGTAAACAAGACACAAGAAGTAATTCTTCCTCCGTAATCTGCACTGATTAGGCCTTAACTGGAGTAATGTGCCCATTTCTGGACACCACACTAGGGAAAGATGTGGACAAATAAAAGAAAGTCCAGAAGAGAGCAAGAAAAAATGATTAATGGTCTAGAAAACATGACCTATGAGGGAAGATTGAAAAAATTGAGTTTGTTTAGTCTGGAGAAGAGATGACTCAGAAGGGACAGGATAACTGTTTTCAAGACATAAAAGGTTGTTACAAGGAGGAGGGGAAAAATTTTCCTCATTAACCTATAAGGATAGGACAAGAAGCAATAGACTTAAATTGCAGGAAGGGTGATTTAGGTTGGACATTAGGAAAAACTTCCTAACTGTATGGGTAGTTAAGCACTGAAATAAATTGCCTAGGAAGGTTATAGAATCTCCATCATTGGGGATTTTTAAGAGCAGGTTAGACAACCACCTGTCAGGGATGGTCTAGCTAATACTTAGTCCTGCTATGAGTGCAGGGGACTGGACTACATGACGTCTTGAGGTACTTTCCAGTTCTATAATTTTATGCTTCTATGATTCTATTTCTCCGCTCACGCTTCTCCAGATTAAACAAAGCCATTTTTTCAGTCTTTCCTCAGAGGTTATGTTTTCTAGACCTTTAATCATTTTTATTGCTCTTCTCCAGACTTTCCCCAATTTGTCCACATCTTTCCCTAAGTGTGGTACCCAGAAATGATCACAATGCTGAGTAGCATGGAAGAATTTCTTTTTTTTCTTTCTTACAACACTCCTGATAATGCATCTCAGAATGATATTAGCTCTTTTTGCAATAGTATTACATTTTTGGCTCATGTTTAGTTTGTGATCCACCATAACCCCAGACCCTTTTCTGCAATATTCCTTTCTAAGATTCATTCCTAATTTCATATTTGTGCAATTGATTATTCCCTGTGAAGTGTAGTACTTTTCATTTGTCCTTATATAATTTCATCCTGTTCATTTCTCCAGTTTGTCAAGATCATTTTGAATTCTAATCCTGTTCTCAAAAGTTTTTGCAATCCATCCCAGCTTGCTATCATCCCAAAACTTTATAAGTGTATTCTCTATGTCATTATCCAATTTATTTATAAGATATTGAATAGAATCAATCCCAGGAAATTCCCAGCAGAACCCCACTCACTATACCCTTCCAACGTGACTCTGAGCCATCACATACATATCACATTCTCCTTGTTTTTTTTTCTAGAGAGATAGGATGAAAGGCATGACTTTTTGCAACTTTAATTTTTGCATTCAAAAACTGCTTTCCTAGTTGGTAAAAGCTTTGGTCTAGATAATTTTCTTGAGAGCTCTTCACAGAGAGGACTCTCTAAAACTGTGGTGGGAGAGATGTACATATTGTGTTAAGTCCATGATGAGTAGGAGTGTTGTTGGAAGGCCTGCATCATCCCCCAAAGCTCCCATGGAGCTTACACAGAATAGGTAATACAATCCCTGGATGTATAAGCTTTTCTGTGCTCCTGCCTGCATAAGGGAGCCCTGCTAAACAGGGAGTTCTGGAGCCTGTTAAGGGGGCTGTGGCAGTAAAGTTCAGTTGTAATCAAGCTGCTGAGTATCATGGAGATGCCATGGATTTGTAGAACGGTCACAGACGCAAAAAGCCTCCACTCAGAGCCCTTGTCTCCACAAGGTCTCCTCCTTACCACCACAGTGGAGGTTACCTTATAACTACTTTGGAGTACTTCAGGAGCCACTCACAATGGCATCCATCCTCTTAGCTCCTTCCAGCTGTTGTTTCTACATAAGCACATTTGTCTTGTGGTTGGTTGGTTGGTAGAAAACTTTAGTACTAGAAATAAAACCTTCCCACAAAAGCTCTCCAGGACAGCAGTGTTCTCTGGTGAATACTTACAAAGCCTACATTTGATGCTTTTGCACAGCTGGCAAGCCATTTTATTTTGCTAGCTCTGCTTACTTAGGCTTGTAATTGTTGTAGTTGGTATCTCTAAAATTCTTGCTCTATCTGACTTTATACTGTAAACTGTAATTAAAAGAATTAAACATTGCTGAAGCAATCAGTCTCCGCCGCCACCACAACCACCAAAAATAATGTGTTGACATTACATGCTACCAGCAAGCAGATGCAGCTGACATCACAGTAAAACTGCTGGCTGCCTTAAAAACAAGTGCAAGTACATTTTCCACAACAGGCTTTCTAAGCAAATTATAGTATTTCTGCATAATCCAATATCTAAACCTGCAAAGCACCAGAACATAGAACATGGTTTTACACATCACTTTTGCTACCACAGTTTACATTCCACCCCCTCTTCTTTTGTAAATTATCCAATCCTGACATTGCCCTGTTAAATACCTTTTATTCTTTCAGATGAACAAAATGTGTTATCTTCCTTATATTGTAGCATTACTATGTTTTGTACTAATTATTTTTCTGTCTGACCTATACTTTCTTTCACAGAGAAGTGAAATAATCAGTTCCTTTACTTGGCATATGACTCTTGTCTCCACCTCATTGTTTTAAGATGATGCTCTTTCTTGCTGAAAATTCCTTTTAGTATGATCCAGTGATGCTTGGTCATGCCATCTACTACTCTACAAGAGAAAGGATGAGGATTTTCTTCTGATCTCACTAAATACAAGGGAATATCTTGCCCAATCTCCCACCTTCTCCTCCAACCCCACCACACACACACACACATTAAGGTTTAGTAGCAAACTTTAATCTTGAATATTTATAGTAAAGGTATTTTACAAGTGCTTTAGTCCACATATAATCCCAACATCTAAATACATATTGATAAAGAGTCATTGGATCAGGTGGGCTAGACCTTGCGTCTCTCACATTGTGGATGAGTGTTCTAACCACCAGGCTATAGTCTTGTGCTCACTCACTCTTACTCTCTTGTTAGGTGCTGTGTGCACTAGATAGGTGTCTGTTTCTGTGTTGTTACATGTTGTTCTTTGTTTTAGGGGTTTTGTTGTTTCCCCTCCTTCTTTCCCCTGGGAGAGGTTTTTTCACAGGGACCACTTCAGATGGGTTTAGCAGTGGTTTGACCTGCAAGCAGGGGTTCAGTGTGTGCCTGTTGTGGTCTTCACTTT
Organism: Mauremys reevesii; assembly: GCF_016161935.1. Classification (NCBI taxonomy): domain Eukaryota; kingdom Metazoa; phylum Chordata; order Testudines; family Geoemydidae; genus Mauremys; species Mauremys reevesii. Next base: position 157,204,660 of record NC_052625.1, read on the forward strand.
GGAGGATGTGTCCTATTGCTGAGGGTAGGTACAGCTATTGTGAATACAGTTTGTGAATTCTTTTATGAAGGAGGGACTCTGGATCAAGGAGTATTTTGTTCAAGTTTTTCCCCTGTTTACTCCTGCTACTAAAGTAGCTTTTTACAATATTCCTTACCTTCCTTCCCAATGATCTGCTAGTGACTGATCACTCCCTTGTGGAAAGGTAGGTTCTGTTGTTAAGATGATTCCATTTGTCTGCGAAAACACAGATTCAAGGCATGTTATGTTGTCCTGATGCCAGTTTTATGTGGTTCTAAATAATCCTGAATAACCCCTGAACCTGGTTTTAAAGCACCACATAGATGGGGCAGATTATACAGCATTTTCTACCTCTGAAAACATGATATGTTTCTTGTGTGTTGACTCTGGTTATTTGAGGGTTTCCTGCCCATGCACAGCTGGCTCAGGGGTCCCTGGTAAAAAATGTTGGACTACAGGATAGTGGGGAGTGGGCTGGGACATCCAGGAAACAGAGCCTGCATCTTCACTGCCAGATTGTATCTCCTGTCCTTCACCATATGTGGTCTGCTGTTGTCCAGGGAGCAGACCCCCTCCCAGAGAAACAGTCTGTTGTGAGCACATCACTTGTTCCTAGACAAGTGAGCCCTGAAGGTTGAGGAGCACCTGCCTGCAAAAGAAGCAGAGAGAGGTTCTAGAGATGGGAGTGAAGAACAGACCGATGATACGGATTTATGTGGGACTATTTCTAAAAGCGCTAAGGCTTTGGAGGGCCCTGAGCTGCTAGCAGTGGTTGAGAAAAAGGATAGCATTGTGTTTGGTGCTGGCTCCATGCCTGGAGCTCCCACTGGGATACTGTCTTCCCTTGCATAGTGATTCCTCAAGCCCCAAATCCTGCATGCCACAGGTCCAAGCTTTGGAAAAATAGATATGCCAGCTGCTGCTGCTGAATCTTTCTGTTTCGTGAATTATGAGAATGTTACAATGACAGCTCAATGTTCTGAGATGGTGGAGTGTGAGAGCGATGAAAAGAATGACAATGATCTCTGACTCCTCGCTGGTTCCTGATGTCCCAGCCAGAGAGGAAGGGTGGGTACGGTGTGAAGGAGATTAGTGACTTTTTAGATAGCACTGAAGGGAAGCAGGGAGTTAAGGTTGAGGCCTATTTCCCTGATTTACAGCACTTTGTTCACTCAGCTGCCCTTGTCTTGAGAGATACCTCAACAGATCGTAGGGAATATTTCCTTCTCAAAAGTTATTGGACAAGGTGAGGAAGAATGCAGGAATTTTCAAGATACATAAGCCTCCCCAGGGCTTGTTTTTATTCAAAATACTTCCACTTTCCATTGTTTCTCACTGCTGCTTGGCTCTCTCTAGTCTCTATGGTGCTGGTCAACTTTGGCTCTCTAAATATTAATAGATGCTGGGATAGTCATAAAAGGGCACTACTTTTTTAATTTCTGAGACAAAAATGGACTGATGTTGTCCTTTTGCAAGAGATGCACTCAGACCCTGATAATCAGGAGAATTGGTTGAAGGAATGGGAAGGGGTAGCTTTCTTGAGCCATGGCTCCAATGTTGGGTAACTGTTCTGTTTTCCCAGGGTGCAGGGGCACAGATCCGCTCTGTAAAGGAGATTGTGCAGGACTGGCTTCTCCAGGTGGAGACACTTATTGACACTATTGTTTTCAATCTTGGTACTGTTATGCTCTGACTCTGGGGTGAAATCATGTCTCCTTTCTGCAGACACTTGGCCATGACCTGCTTGGCTGTGACCCTCATGCTATTATTGTCCTGGGAGGGGATTTCAGTAGCACTGCAGATTATGTTTTAGACAGGAACCATGAAGAGTCACACCCTCAGTCAGACAGGAAACTCAACTGCTTCCAGCAGACCTTTGGGCTAGTAGATGTTAGGAGGTTCTCTTACTTCACTGTTAGGTAGTACTCTTGAGTGAAAGGGCTAGACTGAATTATTTTTATTCCATGAAGGCCAGTGTGAATATGTTTGTTTGGTCTTCCATGCCCCCCACTCACTTATGAGGGAGGTCCTCCTTCCCACCACTGCCCTAACCCTTCCCCTCCCTTTTCCCCCCTCCCTCCCCAGCCATTTTGTGTACACTCACTTCATGGAACCAATCTTGTAGTCAGCTTCTGTGCACGTCTACCAGATCAGGCTCTGCACTTGAATTAGGTGTCCAAACATCTATCTTTCTTTGGTTTGTCAATTGCTCTGAGGCTTATATTGGATATACACATCCAGACACCTAGAGTGAGGACATATAAGCACCAATGGATCTTTTTATTTAAAAAAAATGCTGCAAAGTAAGTTTAGGCACTTACAGGGCTCAGTGGGAGTTTTGTGATTTGCAGTGAAACCTAACACTGGGATTTAAGCACCTAAACCCATATTTAGATACCTAAGTCTGGGGCTAGGGCATATAGATACCTTTGTGAATATAGGTCAGAAGGTCTATGACCCGATCTTGGAAGCTACTGAGATCCTTGGGTATTTTCTGGACAGACGATCATGTGCATAAAAACCAGCTCTTTTGTAAAATATGAAAAATATATGACAATGCACAGTGTAATCTGCTAAAATCTATGGAGCCTCATGTCGCAACCCTATACATAGTTATGGCTCTGTATGGCCAATTGTCAGTCCACGGCCATCTTGTTCTGCTAAAAGGACAAGGCAGCCTCCATCTTGGACCAGGTTCTTGTTCCACAGGAGAGGGCAGAGACCTAATTCTGCCAGGCAACACTGTGGTGTTGTGTGCAACCCTGAGGTGCGGTGTGCAACATTATAGTGCTGTGTGCATTTTCCCGCTCTTTTTGGCCTGGTCATCTAGGGGTCAGGCTAGTGCCTTGTGCAGAGATGCCAGTGTGCTGTGTGCAAATCCTGTTAGCGTGGGGGGCAACAGCTTGGAGCCTGGAGGGTGTAGGAGCCAGGGACCAATCAGATGCTGACACAAGTGAGTGAGACCCTTCGAATAAAACTAGGTTTCCCCACAAACCTTTTGTGGAGTGTCCGCGTGTCAGCTAAAGGGCCTGATCAATCTTTTGGCCAGGGTCTCCTTCCGGTATAGCTAGCTCGTAGTGTGGAGTATCCGCGTGTCAGCTGAAGGGCCTGATCAACCTTTCAGCCAGGGTCTCCTCCCGGTATAGCTAGCTCGTGTTGTGTTGTTTTGGATTCGTTATCGCTTTGGATTTATTGTTTTGGATCCATTCTATCAGCTCGTCATGCTTCTGGTGTCTGTTCTGCTGGTCAGCTGCGCCTGGAGTGCGGTATTTGCTTTCTAATTTCTGGCAGTTTGCTTACCTAGCTTCCTCTTTTCCCCCTTCCTAACTCGGTACCAAGTTTGTATACAGTATATAAGGATTGAATTATTGAGCTCATAATTGCACAGTTGTTTAGTTTGTATAGTTGTTCTGGTTTTAGTAGATAGTTAATTATAAACTGTTATAAGTTGTGTGAGTTACTGCTCTGTCTTTGTCTGGAGTGCTTGGTGCTAGGTGCTGTCTCCACCTGAGGATTAGCTGACCAAGGGGTTTCTGTCCCCGCGGTCTGTGTGAGTGGAACCTGCACAATCGCAGCCGCACCACACTCTGGGTAAATCCCTTAGTGTGAAAGCAAGGGCGGTGGAGGCAGTGGCCTGTGGGTCTCTTTTCTGTGTTGCACTGGGCACCGCTCTGACGAACCCGATTTCCTCCTTGTGTAATTGGTGTGTCTGCCTACTCAGTGTGAAGCAGTGAGCAGTATAGATTTGTATTGTTAATGATTTTTGGGTGTGTTTGTATTGTTTAATAACATCCCAGCTAAGAATTGCCCCTCTCCTCGGCCAACGTTGTAACTATCCCCCCAATAAACGCAGCCACTTGGCTTTAAACTTAATTCTGGTCCAGCCTGGTTTTTCCTCTCCCAATACCAAAGCTGATCGAACCGCAATCGGTTTCGGACACCTCACTACACATGCAATTACCCCAAAATATTATATTGCACCAAAACTTTCTTTTATTATGTTCATTTTTTTGTGAACACTTACAAATTTAGGGCCTGACTCTGTAGTCTTTATTCATGCAAAATGCCCCAGAGTCAAGGAGTCTTGCCTAAGTAACAACTGCCTATTGATGGTTCAGCTATTAGTGTGAAATATTTTAAAAGAGTTTTCATCATGGGAAAAATCTGAAATGGAGAAGTTGTGAAATATATGCCAAGAGGGGAATTTTGAATAACACTGGCTATCTCACTGTCAGAAATGTCAATATAGGCTATATTAATGACGAACACTTTTAAGATGCAGTCAGACTTCATCATAAATTCTTCAATTATAGGATCTATTTATTAGTAAAGCTATGGAATTTAATATACCAAGGGAGATATTAATTAAAAAGCCATCTCTTAATTGTACTATGTTAGATGGTATAAGACAGATGAGATTTTCCTGAAGGGAGAAGGAGGTTTGTATTTACAATTCAGCTATGGACAGGTGCCCAGATTTTAGCTTATCTATCATTTGCTACATACTGGGCTTGTTGCGTACAAGCTGCCATTACTAATGATTTGGGACAATGCCATAAGATTTCAAGTACTGTATATTTCAGGTCAGGGCACAATCTAGTTACTGTGCCGCATGAAATCCATCCACCATTCAACTACTTAATAAAGGCTCCTAGAGACAAATTTATCCGCAATATACATTCATGTTTTACACACTCTTTTCCTGTGCCTATTAAAAGTAAACGGAGCTCTGTTTCTTATTTGCAATCCTTTTCCTTCCAATATGTCTGTCCGCTACTCTCTCCATTTTGGGAGGCTAAGGTTACACATACTGTTTAGTACACAATGTACTGTTCCAATGATCGACAGAGAGTCTAGTTTTAAATAAAATTTGTACATGTCCTGTTGCAAATAAGCTGTTTTCTTATGTTCAGTACCTAATCTTCTCAAATAATTAGTTAGATCTATCTATAGTTAATCTATAGATTTTAAAGGTGCTGCACAAAAAAACACTGGACTGCAGTGTACTGCTGCAAGCAGTACTGGATGCCATAATAATTGTATTTTACAAGTCACTTTAAAATTCCCATTTGAGTTTTACGTTCTTTGAACTGCTGGCTTGTTTAGCAAGGAGAAAGCAAGTATTACAGCAATAACAATTTCAGTTTGGAGAGATGGAATTTTTATATTTTTCATCTACAAAGGTAGTATATTGAGGTAGAGTGCTCTCAGAGCCATACGACTATATTGGAGAATTGTGTGTATTACTTCTTTGTATTTTTCTTTGTTGTAAAGCATCCTTTTTCAATAGTAATGTTGCTCCAGATTTCTGTGTTTCAGATTTGAAAGTCAAGAACTGGAAGCATAAAAGAATGGGACTTGTTTCAAACATTTTCTGGGGCTTGTTGCTTTAAAGAGTTTGCATGTCCAGTACCTTTAATGTTAAGTTTACCAGGGAATGCAATTTACGTGCACAGCTCCCACACATTACTTTAGCGATTTACCCCATCAGCATCTTTCTACCTAACATATTTTCATGCCCAATCTCATCTTCAATTTAAATGTAGTCTAAGAATTCAAACTGCATTTGTGTCATATCACAGAACCATTATGTATCTTTATGTGGACTGAATATAATGCACATGCATATACTCTAAATGTTGTGCTCTCTATATAGACATAGATATAAGTATGTCTGGCTCATTATGAAGTCCTGAGTAAGGGATACATTGTAACTTTACATTCTGCCTTGCAAACTGTCCAGGAGCAGGCCAGAGCACAAATTGTGTTTTATAGACTGACACTTCCTCCTTGGGAATGCTCTTCTTCTAGTGGTGAATATGACAGAGGTGCTGGTATCCTGTTGATCAGTGATATTTAACATAGAGCAAAATTTTGAAGAAAATACCTCTTTATGGATTTTGTAAATTACTTTTCAAAATGTAGAATGAAACTCATCTAGTAGATAAGAAGCTGCATGCTGGATTAAAATGCTAAACAGCTGAAAGCAGAGTTAATTAGTACCCTTAATGATATTTTCCCTATAACTGACAGTCAGTTTGAGACTGGGAGGATACAAATAGTCACTGACATCAAGGACCATGGGGAAAGGACTTTCAATATGACAGTAAACATGAAAAACTGGAAAAAACAAACAAACAACATTTGGGTAAGTGGGGGGATGATGTACCAGGCACAACAAAGCAACTAACTCCTGGACCAAGGCTTGAAAAGAGGGCTAAGAAACACAGAGTATCTCAGGCAGAGAAGTGTATAGTCAGAGGGGACTGATTTTAAGAGATAAAGACATTCTCTTTATATTATTGTAATTATGCTGTGAATGGCTTATCCAGTTCAGCTTATGAGAAGCATAAATCTTGGTACAAGATACAAGCCACTTATTTTGTTTACTGTCATTTTCTATTTTAAATAAATCTTGCTTTTAAAAATCTACTCCTGTATGGGTAATTTCACACAGATGGCTCCAAAAAGGAAAAAAAGGCCCTCAGCCTCTAAAGACAGATAGTGAAGAGTAAGGTGTTTCTCTAGACTCAGCATCTACTCCAAGTCATGGTCAACAGGCCATGGACAAAGAAGGTGAGTTGACTAGTGCTGAGGTCAATCTCACAGAAGGAGAGCAGCTTAATGACTAAGTAGGAAATGAGAGTTGTAGGTTGGCTGCAGGTGATATGGAGTAAGCTACTTCACCCATATTCATGGAGAAGGAAATTGAGTAGAACTCTTATGCTGTGTAGGAAGTTACTACCACACCCATATTAGCACCATATCAGACTGATCATGCACAATACCATCTTCGTTTAAATCAAAAAAAATCATTCCAGTTAATGGTGACCTGGGATTACATGATTGGACTTTGTTTGGTTTTCAGTTTCTGTCAAAATATTTTAAGATCTGAGGAACTTAAGATCCGAGGGAAACAGTGGGGGCGAAGGACCTCCATGACTTTAAGATTAAGCTAGATAAGTTTATGGAGGAGATGGTATGATAAGATAACGGGCTTAGTCAATAGGTCAATTAAGTGCCACACTGGTAAATAGTACAATGGGTCAATGGTATGATATAACCTTTTCCAGAGGGTTTGGCTGGAGAGTCTTGCCCGCATGCTCGGGGTTCAGCTGACCGCCATATTTGGGGTCGGGAAGGAATTTTCCTCCAGGGAAGATTGGCAATGGCCCTGGAGGTTTTTCGCCTTCCTCCGAAGCATGGGGCAGGGGTCGCTTGCTAAGGAGTGGGTGGATCGGCTTATGTGGCCTGCATCTTGCAGGAGCTCAGACTAGATGATCATAATGGTCCCTTCTGATCTTGAATTCTATGATTCTATGATTCTATGAACTTGTAAAATGTTTTCATTATTATTAAAATAATAGCACTGCAGATACAGATACCTATATTACATGGGTAGTATATGAGAAAATTCAATTCATAAGAGCCCCAAATCTGTACTGGCATAACTTCACTGAATCTGTGAAGAAGTGGGCCTCAAAAACTATGAAGATTCACCCAAGGTCAGCCTTACTTAGTTGAACTTAAGCTCTGCAGGTTTTAAGGTTTGTCCATCACTAAAATACCACCAGGAGTGCTGTAGGAAGACAGGAAGCTGCCAGACTTGTATTAAAGAAAAAAATTGGTTACCAATGTCCGAAATAGATTGCGGTTCGATAAGCTTTGTATTGGGTGAGGAAAAACAGGCTGGACCAGAATAAGGTGCAAAGCCAAGTGGCTGCGTTTATTTGGGGGAAAGTTACAACTTGGGCCAAGGGAGAGAGGCAATTTTTAGCTGGGATGTTGTTAGGCAATATAAACAACCCAAAAATCATTAACAGTACAATTCTATACTGCTCACTGCACCACACTGAATAGGCAGACACACCAATCACACAGGATGGGAATCGGGTTTGTCCGAGCGGTGCCCGGTGCAACACAGAAAGAGACCCACAGGCCACTGCCTCAACCACCCTTGCTTTCACACTAAGGGATTTACTCAGAGTGTGGTGCGGCTGCGATTGGGCAGATTCCACTTACACAGACTGTGGGGACAGGAACCTCTTGGTCAGCTAATCCCCAGGTGGAGACAGCTCCCAGACACAAACAATCCGGACAAAGACAGAGCAGTGACTTACACACTTAAAACAGTTTACAATAAACAATCGACTAAAACCCAGAACAACTATACAAACTAAACAACTGTGCAATTATGAGCTCAATACTTTAATTCTTAACACTGTGTACACACTTGGTACTGGGTTAGGGAGGGGAAAAATAGGAGGCTAGATAAGCAAACTGCCAGAAATTAGAAAACAAATACCGCACTCCAGGCGCAGCTGACCAGCAGAGCAGACACCAGAAGCATGACGAGCTGATAGAATGGATCCAAACGACACGACACGAGCTAGCTATACCTGGAGGAGACCCTGGCTGAAAGGTTGATCAGTTCCTTCAGCTGACACGTGGACACTCCACACGAACACGAGCTAGACCGGGAGGAGACCCTGGCCAAAAGGTTGATCAGGCCTTTCAGCTGACACGCGGATACTCCACACAGATTTTGGGGGGAAACCTAGTTTTATAGAAAGGGTCTCACTCACTCGTGTCAACATCTGATTGGTCCCTGGTTCCCCCTCCCTCCAGGCTTCGAGCTGTTGCCCCCCACGCCGGCAGGATTTGCACACGGCACACTGGGGTATCTGGGCAGAATTAGGTCTCTGTATACAGTACTCTGGAGTTGCTGGGCAGAACTAGCCTGACCTCCAGACGACCGGGACCAAAAAGAGCGGGAAAATGCATACTACAGAGTTGCTGGGCATAATCAGGTCTTTGCACACTGCACTAGCCTGACCTTTAGACGGCCCAACAGAAAAAAAACAGGAAAGTACACACAGCACTTTAGTGTTGCTGGGCAGGATTAGGTCTCTGCCCTTTCCCATGCAACAAGAACCTGGTCCAAGATGGAGGCTGCCTTGTCCTTTTAACAGGACAAGATGGCCGTGGACTGACAATTGGCCATACAGAGCCATAACTGCGTATCAGGTTGCGTCAGCCAATATTCAAAAAACTAAATTCTCTCCCTCTTCTCTCCCTTTTATCTCATTTTAGGGGACCAAACTGAAATCCCAAAACAAACAGATTTTGATTCTTAGAAAAACTGGAAACTTTTAATGAAAAACACAATTTTAATTTTGGTAGAAAGCTTTCCATTGATGTTTCAAGAAAAAATCTTGATAAGCTGTATCTAATAGGGAACTGTGAAGCCATTTGTATTAAACATAAAACAATTTGAATGTTCCCCTGGAACTTGAACCAGTCTCGACCAAAGAGAAACCCAAACTCTGAATCACCAAAGACTCGTCACTTTCCTTCCTGGGTAGACCTTCTGTTGGGTCATGAAGTGTATTTTAAAGGGAAAATATCCCCTAACAAGAGCAGGATACTAACCATCCATTCATGGACCATGTAGTGGTCCCAGGCTCAGAGGGAGGCCACTCTGACTCGGTGCAACAAACAACAGCCAATTAGCTGTCTATGGCTCTCGCCTCTGAGCAGAGCAGAGCAATAAGCAGACTGTAGCCCAAGCCTCCTCACTAGGGCAGACAACAATCACAGTTTAGGCCTGAGGACCTATGGTAAGCATGCAGCCAATCCCCAGCTGTGGGGTTGGCAGTGAAGGGAAAGGGGTGGGACTACCCGGGCCCACCCTACTCCACTGGGTCCCAGCCAAGGTCCCTGTTAGTGGTGGATAGTCCTGCCACTGTGCCGGTGGGGATACCAAACTCTGCTGCCTCACATTCCAGCAGCACAACCTGACCAAAGTCTGGTTCCCCTGGGCTTCTTCCTATTGCCCTCCATTGGCGTGGCTTCATAGTCAGTGAGTCATTAGTCCCTTCGGGGTAGATGGCCAATGGCAATCCCAGTACCTACTCTCCGCTCTTGGTCTCCAGTGGCAGGGCGTGGCACAGCTCAGTGCCTGGTCTGGAGTCCTGCAAAGGGAGAGGGCTAAGGATGTCTGCCTCCTTCCCTGGCTCAGCCCCAACTAAGCAGAACAGCCTTCTTTTTATACTTCCTCCCACCCCTGCACAGCCAGCGTCAGGGTGGTGCTGGGCTGCAGCCACCAGTGGTAGTGTAGTGGTTCCTCTCTCACTCAGGCTTGGAGAGAGGCCAGTCTGCCTCACTACACACCACAATTCCTAGGCATGAAGTAATCCACTGAGCTTCTCCCTCCCTTGACACATTTATAAAGTCCAAAACATCATATTCTGTTGCCGCATGGAGGGAATTGGGAAGACACAGAGATATCAGTTTTTTATGCCTTTTTGTAAATAATAATTATTAAATAAAACAAATCTAACTATGGAAGAGATACACTGGAGCTTTAGAAAGCATTGGGTTGGACTCTAGTAACAAATCGTGTGTCTGTAGGCATGGAGTGAGGGATGCATACAGTAAATGGACCAGTAGTGGATAGGAAATTGTGATAAGTGGATGGGGGAAACTGGTTTTCCTCTCTCCAAGAAATGCTCCACTGCAGGCCTTATTATTTTCCCTTTTTGTTCATACCCTGTTGGCTGCATGTTCTCCTAGGTAGCAAGGTGAAATAACATGTTCAAGGTCACACAGTAAGTCAGTGGAAGAGCCAGGCATAGAGCTCAGCTCTTCTTCCTGATTCCCAGATCAGTGGTCTATATACTGCCTCCATACAAAGAAAGAATGCTATTTATTAAGTACATTTTGTCAATAAAAAAAAATCCCGCTCTAGCCCCTTCATCCTACCTTGAATCTGGCTCACATGAAACACAGTACATCATTTTTAATCTATTAAAAAGTTTCAGCATTTGAGAAGAAAAACAACGTTTATATTTTGTTTGTTTATGTTGCTGTGCTACAGAATTTTACATTACTTGGAATTTAGATAGACTAAATCAGACCAAATCCCTTCTTCCTCTTGTATTCACATGCTGTATATACACCTGCCTTTTTTCTTCAACTTTAACTGATCTTTACTAAAATGCTGTTAATAATTTACATGTTCAGCCAAAAATATCTTATTGGACTCATTAAAATAATAAACCATGATATATACAAAATAAGATTCCATTCTGATAATTGATAACCTCCTTCTGGTCTTCACAACTTAGAGCTATTAACTTGTCATTACTTACAGATCATGCTCGCAGAACTTAAGATCATCCCCTGGTACATGCTCAAGGGAAGCTAGATCAGCCCCATCAGCAGCCGTTAGCTTTTATCTTCATGCTTGGCTGCTGTCTAAACAATCCTTACATACAATGGGATTTTCCAGCCAGGTGGTCACCAGAAACAGTCAGTCTCAGAGGACCTCTAAAGTCAGAACCTCAAGCATTCAATTAAGACAATATTTCAAAATGCTTTATAGCACTTTTGTGTCTAGATAATATCTGTGTTATTAATGAAGTGTCTTTCTAGTACATTGATTGTTAACAGTGAAGCTTGAGCTGATGATAAAGTAGCTGCTCCATGGAAATTCCGGGGCGTAATTTATATCCCTGTCATAAAGAAAGAAGGTAGGCAGCATCTTCAGTACTTTAAAAATGTTGGCATTGTCAAGAATGATGTTTTTAAAATACCTGGCAACTCTTCTGTTTAGCCAAATAACAACTCCAACATAAATACATTTAAGCAGAGTAGCATTCTCACGTTCAGGGACTTTTCAGCTTCCTTTTAAAAAAAAGTCTTTGAGAGTTATTTTTATTACCATAAAGAATTACAACAGAAATTACCTACCTGTCATTGACACTTTTTGAAAACAACTAAGTAATTTAACATAATTACTAGATATTTTATGGCTGTCATACTGACTAGCACGTGCACAGTTTGTCAATGAGAAATTATAGGTAAAGATAAATTCCACTGCCTTACATTTTTGGGGGGCTAGGAGGGCCTTGTGAGGGTTCACACCCCTCATTGAAGGGCAACACAACCTAGTGTCCATAGGCTGGCTCCCGGTTACAGGGCGGCACGGCCTAGTGGCCAGAGTCCATAGGCTGGCCCCCGGTTACCGGGCAGCACGGTCTTGCCCCTGGCTCAGCAGGGGGGTACTACCAAAACATGCTGAGGCTTACCAGGGTCTAGGTACCAGTCCATCACTCCCCTCCCCGGGATGCTTCCTACCAGCTTAGGAGTTGGGGGCTCCCACAAATCCCCAGGTCCCCTGCGTGTCTCCAGGTCCGTCTCCTCCTCTGGCTCCTCCTGGAGTAGGTCTTCGTGCTGGTGAGGAGAAGCTTCAGGTCCCAGCAACTTCAAGAGTGGTGGCTGGTCCTCCCCAGGAGCTTCCCAGTTAGGTCCTTCCCCTATAGCCACCAGCCTATATTGAGCTGAGTTCCCTCCTTTTATACTCCCAGAGAACTTGGAGCATGCCCAGTACGAGTGGGGCAGGACTTCCACCACCAGAGCTACTGGTCTTATGCTGCTGGGGCTAGTGCGGGGCGGGGCTGCTCCATCACAGTCCTGAACATCTAAAAACTTAAGTACAGTGAAATGCAAAAAATATACTGGGTTGGGAAGGTAGGCAGAGTAGTTCAGACACTAACAGAAAATTAGTGACATGACAGGCATGGTACTTAATAAATAATGGTGATATAGGATAGTAATAGGCAAACATACAGTAATTTTGAAATGGTTCATATTAGAACCCCTCCCCCCCATATATATTATTAGACCTTTGCATCTGCACAGAGTCCCATTAAAATCTAAAGCACAGGCATAAGGTTTCTCACCAATGCATTTGTTTGCAGGAGTAGCCTAAAAACTACATGAACTAGTCTTTCTAATAGAAGTCCAAAATACCTGTGCTAGGGGGACACACCTACTACTCAAATGTTGTGTAAGGTGGACTTTTTAGGGGATTTGAGGGCTATACATATTGGACCTGAAACAATGTTTAAAAGAACATATATTTTTTACATTTGGATAAGTCAGAGAAAACTGTATCAGAAATTGAAATTTTAAAATCTCTTATTAAACCACATGAAAATATCAATAAAACACAGAGGAATGAGGGAACCACAAGAAGTTATCATCTGCCTTACTTGGCTTCCACTAAAAGACTCCTCTCTCCTTCAACAAAGCTAACTGAAATGTGTGCTGACTTGGATTCATTACATTCTACTGTTACCACATTTAACATTAGGCCCATATATACAGTCAGTATTGTTTTCCTAGCTTTATTAGCACATGATACATTATGCACCACATAGATATTCTTAGCTACACTTTGTGTACTAGTGAAGACCTTTGCATCCACACAGAGTCCCATTTAAATCTAAAGGACAGGCATAAGGTTCCCCACCAATGCATTTGTTTGCAGGGGTGGCCTAAAAACTACATGAACTAACAACAAGTCTTTCTAATAGAAGTCCCAAATACCTGAGCTAGGGGTACACAGCTACCACTCAAATGTTGTCTGGTGGCCTCAAAGGAGGCCGCCAGACAACTCTCCAATACCAAATTCTACAGGCCACTTCCCTCAGATCCCACTGAGGAATACACTAAGAAACTGCACCATCTACTCAGGACACCCCCTACACTAACACCGGAACAAATCAACATACCCTTAGAGCCCCGACCAGGGTTATTCTATGTACTATCCAAGATCCACAAACCCGGAAATCCTGGACGCCCCATCATCTCGGGCATTGGCACTCTCACTGAAGGACTGTCTGGATATGTGGACTCTCTACTCAGACCCTATGCCACCAGCACTCCCAGCTATCTCCGTGACACCACTGATTTCCTGAGGAAACTACAATGCATTGGTGACCTTCCAGAAAACACCATCCTAGCCACCATGGATGTAGAGGCTCTCTACAGAAACATCCCATACACTGATGGAATACAAGCTGTCAGGAACAGTATCCCTGATGATGTCACAGCACAACTGGTTGCTGAGCTCTGTGCCTTTATCCTCACACACAACTATTTCAAATTTGATGACAATATATATCTCCAGATCAGTGGCACCGCTATGGGCACCCGCATGACCCCCACAATATGCCAACATTTTTATGGCTTCCACCCCACCATCAACCTCAGCCTGGACCAATCTACACGGGAGGTCCACTTCCTAGACACCACGGTGCAAATAAGTGATGGTCACATTAACACCACCCTATACCGAATACCTACCAACCGCTATGCCTACCTTCATGCCTCCAGCTTCCTTCCCGGGCACACCATGCCATCCATTGTCTACAGCCAAGCACTGAGGTACAACCGTATCTGTTCTAACCCCTCAGACAGAGACCAACACCTAGAAAATCCCCATCAAGCATTCTCAAAACTACAATACCCACACGAGGAAATAAGGAAACAGATCAACAGAGCTAGACGTGTACCCAGAAGCCTCTTACTGCAAGACAAACCCAAGAAAGAAACTAACAGGACTCCACCGGCCATCACATACAGTCCCCAGCTAAAACCCCTCCAACGCATCATCAGGGATCTACAACCCATCCTGGACAATGATCCCACACTTTCACCTTCATGCCTCCAGTTTCCATCCCGGACACACCACAAGATCCATTGTCTACAGCCAAGCACTGAGGTACAACCGTATCTGCTCTAACCCCACAGACAGAGACCAACACCTAGAAAATCTCCACCAAGCATTTTCAAGACTACAGCACCCACATGAGGAAATAAGGAAACAGATCAGCAGAGCCAGACGTGTACCCAGAAGCCTCCTACTGCAAGACAAACACAAGGAAGAAACCAACAGGACTCCACTGGCCATCACATACAGTCCCCAGCTAAAACCCCTCCAACGCATCATCAGAGATATGATCAGAGACAATGATCCCTCACTTTCACAGGCCTTCGGTGGCAGGCCAGTCCTCGCCCACAGACAACCTGCCAACCTGAAGCATATTCGCACTAGTAACTGCACACTGCGCCATAGTAACTCTAACTCAGGAACCAATCCATGCAACAAACCTCGATGCCAACTCTGCCCACATATCTACACCAGTGACACCATCACAGGACCTAACCAGATCAGCCACACCATCACCGGTTCATTCACCTGCACGTCCACCAATGTAATATACGCCATCATATGCCAGTAATGCCCCTCTGCTATGTACATCGGCCAAACTGGACAGTTTCTAAGGAAAAGGATAAATGGACACAAATCAGATATTAGGAATGGCAATCTACAAAAACCTGTAGGAGAACACTTCAGCCTCCCTGGCCACACAATAGCAGATCTTAAGGTGGCCATCCTGCAGCAAAAAAACTTCAGGACCAGACTTCAGAGAGAAACTGCTGAGCTTCTGTTCATCTGCAAATTTGACACCATCAGCTCAGGACTAAACAAAGACTGTGAATGGCTTGCCAACTACAAAACCAGTTTCTCCTCTCTTGGTTTTCACACCTCAGCTGCTAGAAGAGGGCCTCATCCTCCCTGATTGAACTAACCTCATTATCTCTAGCCTGCTTCTTGCTTGCTTATATATACCTGCCCCTGGAAATTTCCACTACATGCATCCGACGAAGTGGGTATTCACCCACAAAAGCTCATGCTCCAAAATGTCTGTTAGTCTATAAGGTGCCACAAGACTCTTTGCTGCTTTTACAGATCCAGACTAACATGGCTACCCCTCTGATACTTCACTCCAATGTTGTGTAAGGTGGAATTTTTAAAGGATGAGAGGGCTATACATATAGGCCTGGAAGCAAAACCCACTGAAGGCTTCTTTGGAGAAGCCCTATAGTTAATATAATATGTAGGCTGCCTATTATTATATTTTGGGTAATCAGTTCTTCAAATGTAGTACTAAACAAAACAAAAAACAGGAAATGGCAAATCAAACTTTGGGTCTGATTCTTTTCTCACACTGATTTTACAGTAAAAATATTGACTTCATCAGAACAACTCTGGACTTATGCTATAGCAAACAAGATTGGAATCAACCCATTTGTGTTTACAATGTGAATCCAACAATGCCTTTAGAAACAGAGAAAATAAATGCTTAGAGGGAAAAGAATCCAGCCAAGTGAAGCTAGATCTTGACAATCTCTTGCCTTTATTATTGTAATCTTCCTAATTTGTTGGAAAACAAATATCACTAAAATTCCTGTGTAACCCTGATGTCAATGTCCCCCAAGGTCCACAGAAGGGTTCTTATAATTGTTCTGTCTGAGAGGAGAAATGTTCCTGCTGGAAGGAATAACTACTTTCTAGTCCAATGGTTCTCAAACTTGTTCATACTGTCGACTACTTCTTAAAATAGGGTCATCTCTGCTCCCAGTTCCAATTCATCACCTTCCCTGTGGCAATTGCAGTGCTTTACAACATGAGAACAGTAATGGACAGTATTGAGGAGACAAGATTTAAATAAACTGCCCTTCATTTGATGGATGATATTGCTTTAGTATATATCCCCATTTTGTATCTGTGCTGTTTATTTCATTTTCTGGAGTTTTACTTTACTTAATACTGAACCTTCCTAATCTAGTCACTCCAGGCCTGTTTGCATTTGCAGTGTGTTTGTTTCTCATCCAATTTTGATATCATCCACAAATTTTGAATTTATGCCTGCTACTCAAAAAGTAAAGACTTGATGCAGGCACATAGGGATAATTAGTGGGATCTCTTCAGTTAGTAAAAAAAAAAAAGCCTCTGGAATGCTAAAAATTCTGAATTGGGCTTCATCTAGCAGGAAATATCACTACTTGAGGATAAAGAGATATTTCACTATTGTTACAGAAGGTGCTTTGTGGAGGATTCTAGATCTTCCACTAACCATACTGACCAAATGAACACGGTTTGAGGCCAATTTGTATATGTGAGCTATAACCCAGAGAGAAGAAAATAGCAAGTAACGTCATCCTGTGACAATTTTCGTTTACTGGGCATCTGGATCAAGAGAGATGTAAGGATTGGGGTAGGCGGTATGTGGACATGGCCTAGAGGTAGTGAGTTTACCTATCTCCTATAAACTCCTTAAACTTCCAAATGCAAAATAGTTGATTCAACACTTCCTTGGCCAAATCATTTCCTGACATCACTGTGGTGCTAGAAAAATGGGTAAAGTAATAGGAAAGGAATATGCACTGCCAATAAGCCTGACTAACTCAGACTTTTCTTGGATTTCCAGGAGACTCAGTTCTGAGGATTGCAATGTAGTATTCACTAAAAGTTACCACATGAGACAATCACATTTGCAATGGCTTAGCTATACTTCCTCTGGGAACTCCAGCAAACATTTTAATGGGATATGGGATTGTCATCTAGGAATTTTATTTCTAAATTCTCATGTTAGAGGGAACAATAAAGTTATCAGTCTAGGTAGCTAGACAAAATACTAAACAGTAAGAACAGTTTTGGTGTAACTTGTGTAAATGCATATTCATTATGGTGCTTAGATATCCAGGAGCCTTATAAATGCTAGATGCTGTGATTAGATTATCTCCATGCTACTTATCTTCATCTCCTATTTCCCATCATAGTCTCCTTTATATCCTCTTTTTTCCAAATAAGGTGTCATTTCACAGGATTCACTATGTAATTATATATACCTCCTTAATATGGATTACTGGTTTCCCTGGGTCTTCTGCAAAAACTGTCTCCTACCTCTTATACTTCTGGTTGAATAAATAATCAATCTTTCATGTAATTTCATAAGTGTCTAGACTCATCTTCTAAAAGTTACCCTACATTGGAGGGATTGTCTCTACTGGCAGTACCAGGCAGCATGAGGTAAGTAATCTCCTATACAAACACATGTTGAGTCAGGCCCTGAAGCATTTGCACCAGCCACTCATCTGGCTTGGGGGGGTTGTAAACATGAGTTTATGACTACACTAATAAAAGCAAACTGATATATGTATTCAGTCACATTAGCGTGTATCATGTTAATCAAGAAACACAGAAAATTTGTTGTTGCAGATATAATACAATATAGTTTAGATTAGCTAGATATGTCTCCATTTCATAAAAAGAAGACACAGGATAACAAGCCAGTCCAATTCACTGCCACTGTATCACACCGTTGTTTGGAAGCAGCTTTTAAACAGAACAGCTTAAAACACCTTTAAATGTTTATTAGTAGGTTATATATTAGTAGCTTAATAACTGATTCAATCAGCTATGCAGGCACTGTAGTATGTGATACAGGAATTACATTCATCACAAGTTGACTATGAAGTACAAGTATTACAAGTGAAGGGACATAAGAAATGTTAACAGAAAAGAGGCCAGAAATGAGAGAGAAAACTGGGAGAGTAAAGAATGTCAGAGAGTTTCCTCCAAATTCTTTTGCAGAGGATTGGGTTTGATACTCTGAGGAACGATGGGGCAGTGGTTGGGATACTAGCCTGAGACCTAAGAGATGCAGATTCAGTTGCTAGCTCTGCAACAGACATACCATGTGACCTTGGGCATGCTGTTAAGGCCGAGATCCACAAAGGTATTTAGGTGCCTAACTCCCATTGAAATCAATGGGAGTTAGGTGCCTAAATTCCTTTGAGAATTCAGCCTTTAGTCTCTCTGTGCATCAATCTCCATCTGTAAAATGGAAATAATAGTTCTTTCTTACCTCACAGGAATGTTGTGAGGATAACTACATACAAATGGTGAGGCACTCAGATGTCACAGTAATGAGGATGGGGCATATACGTACCTAAGATAGTTAGAAAGAATTGTGGGAGTTGTCCCCAAAGTCTAGTAGAGACTAGAACTATTCTTGGGCAACCTGAGATGATACTCTGCATCCCATGTTCCCTTTTCAGCACACAACCAGTGGAGATCAGCCCTAGAATTTCAGTAACATGAATTTTCTCTGCTTAGGAGTTAATACTGCCTGAGGCTATATTAGCTTCTGGGTGGCTTCCCCATGGAGTTGAGAAAGGGGATATGTATTGTTCCACACACTGCATCATCATTCCCCCTTGCATCTGGAGAGACTGATTAGTCCCTTAGAACAGTGGTTCTCAACCAGGAGTCTGGGGCACCCTGGGGCCGCAACCAGGTTTCAGGGGGTCCACCAAGCAGGGCCAGAATTAGACTTGCTGGGGTCCAGGACAGAAAGCAAAAGCCTCACCACCTGGGGCTGAAGCCCGGGGCCCTGAGCCCTGCCACCCAGGGCTGAAGCCAAAGCCTGAGCAATATAGCTTTGTTGGGTCCCCTGTGGCATAGGGCCACAGGCAACTGCCCCGCTTGCTAGCCCCTAACATCAGCACTGGCTTTTGTATGCAGAAAAACAGTTGTTGTAACACAGGTGGGTCGTGGAGTTTTTATTTTATGTTGGGGGCTGGGGGAGAGCTCAGAATGAAAAAGGTTGAGAACCCCTGCCTTACAGATGTAGCAACAACCTCACATCTAACTGTAACATTTATGCCATTAATAGCCCACAGATGCCACAGAGGGGAAAAATATTTATTCTGTGATATCTTGATTATCTATCTATTCCCTGTATTTCTCTTGCCCTGTTTTTAGTTACTAGGGACCTTTCCATGAAGACAGGAAATTTGTTTCTCAAACAATTTGGTTGCTCCTGCAGCTTATTTCCCTTGTGAGGTAATAATTCTCTCTATGTTCAAGGCATCAGAATTGGTTACTGTGGAAATAATGATGAGGTCAGAAATAGAGAATTATTACTTCATTTTAGAAATAAACAGCGGGAACAGATGAACTTTTAAAATACAAAGATCCAGTCCTTATGCAAATTGTTTCAGCAATTAAAAACAAAGGAAGAGAAAAAGGAGGAAAATGTATTTATACTGTGCCCTTCAGATAAAGAGCTCAATGTGTTGTACAAATTTTAATAAGCTACAAAACAGCCATGCAAGTTAGGTATAATCATGCCCATTAGCAAGGAGTAACAATTTAATGTGAATTTAGTGGTCTTAAAAGGAGTTGGATCAACACCCCTGGGTCTGAAGTCCTCCATACTTCAGGTACTCCAGTAATAATATAAAATTCCTCACAGTGTTTTAACCATAAGCCTTGACCCTGACCTGGCAGCAAGACCTCTAAATGAAAGAGTGTAGTTCAGTCCCCAAAGCCCCATCATCATTATTCAGAAGGATAAATTGAAGAACAGGTAGATTAATGGCTTGATCTAAAGCTTATTGCAGTCAATGGAAAGACTGACGTTAACTTTATTAGAGATACAACGTGGGTGAGATATTTTATTGGATCAACTGCTGTTGGTGAGAGAGGCAGGCTTTCCATCTTACATAGAGCTCTACTTTGAACCATGCCCTATGGGCTAGATCTACAAAGGGATTTAGGTACCTAACTGCCACTTTAAGCACCTAAATCCAAAATTTAGATCCTCAAAACCTCTGCTCAGCTGTGCCTTAACTCTCTAGAGACCTAAAGTCCCTAGGTGCTTAAGTTCCATGGCTAAATTCCCCCCAGTGTCTACATTTCTGATGCTAGGCATGCACTCAGTTCAAAGCTGTGAAACCTGAGTGAGGGAGGTGCATTTCTCTGGCCTGCACTTAGGTGCTGAACTCTCTTTAAGGGGTGTG
This sequence comes from Mauremys reevesii, assembly GCF_016161935.1. NCBI lineage: Eukaryota > Metazoa > Chordata > Testudines > Geoemydidae > Mauremys > Mauremys reevesii. Next base: position 157,225,186 of record NC_052625.1, read on the forward strand.
GCCTAAGCCCCACTGCTGTCCTTGGCATTTCTATTGACTAGCTTAGATGGCTCCCTAATCACTTTCCTGGCTTTTGTAAATCTCATTTTTTAAATGCTAACTCTCATCATGCCTTGTATAAGGAACCTGGGTACCTAATTCTACAGTGTGGATTCAGCTTAGTGGCAAGATGCCTAAATGTTAAGCATTGTAACATTGAGTTCAAATTCCTACTACGGATCTAGTCCTAACTGCACAAGATTACATGGTGCTGGCAGAGTTACAAATTGAAATCCTGGCTCCACTTAACTCAATGTTAAAGCTCCCTTTGACTTCAACAGGGCTAAAATCAATCTTTGAATTCCTGACTCCAAGCTCGCATCACTCCACTAAAAGAGGAAGAATCATCATTAAATAGAATATTATGGATTTTTGCCACTGTAGAATCAGAATGTTTTTAAAGTAACAAAATTTTCCCCAGTGGATCTGATTGGAAAGTTATTTTATACTGACTTAGAATATACTGAAACTGTGTTCAACTACTGACACCTATCAGAGGGGTAGCCGTGTTAGTCTGGTTCTGTAGAAGCAGCAAAGAATCCTGTGGCACCTTATAGACTAACAGATGTTTTGTAGCATGAGCTTTCGTGGGTGAACACCCACTTCTTCGGATGCAAGCAGTGGAAATTTCCAGGGGCAGGTGTGTATATATAAGCAAGCAAGAAGCAAGCTAGAGATAACGAGGTTAGATCAATCAGGGAGGATGGGGCCCTGTTCCAGCAGCTGAGGTGTGAAAACCAAGGGAGGAGAAACTGGTTCTGTAATTGGCAAGCCATTCACAGTCTTTGTTTAGTCCTAAACTGATGGTGTTAAATTTGCAGATGAACTGGAGCTCAGCAGTTTCTCTCTGGAGTCTGGTCCTAAAGTTTTTTTGCTGGAGGATGGCCACCATAAAATCTGCTATTGTGTGGCCAGGGAGGTTGAAGTGTTCTCCTACAGGTTTTTGTATATTGCCATTCCTAATGTCTGATTTGTGTCCATTTATCCATTTTACCTATGTAACTGTTGGAAAGTCTTGCTATCCACTGTACTATCCAGCCACTTAAATGGCCCAGTCTTAAACATGAAGCCAAGAATATGTACTACTTGTGTGCGAGCAATTCCTGCATTATATGAGCTCACTGCCTGATTTATGGAAGTCAGGGATGCCCCAAACTGTCCTTTTGAAAATGTGTCACAAAGAGATAACAAAAGATATTCAACACCTTCTGATATAGTAAGTATCGTGAATTTACGTTGACTGTGTCAAGCATTACACTTTCTACTCTTCTATGAGATATTTATAAATTGAGTGTATTCATTTAATTTTAGGCTGTAGATCTCAAATCCATCACCACTAAATGTTCATCACATCACCATCTCTATAACCACAGAAGGAAACTCTGCCCAATCCTCAGTGCTCTATGTGTACACATCTTTCCTGAAATTTGTATTTTGTGCCTCCACAAGTCTCAATATCATTCAATGAGATTGCATTCTTACCAAGGGAGTTGAGAAGTTTACAAGGATTTCCATTTCTAGCCTTGAGGAATAAGGGTATTTGCTTCCCCTGAGAATGACACAAAAAATGCAACACACATTTCTAAACTGATAAGCAGTAAACTCAGGGAAGAACTTGGAGGAGGAAAAAGGAAAATTAGAGTGAGAAACAGAGAGAGGAAAAGAGCTCAGTGAAGTAAAAGAGAGAGCAGGAAATTGGAAGTGAGCACCTCTAGAAGTAAAGGTGACAGACAGGGAGAGAAACAATGTCTGGGAAGTGAATAAAAGTGTCTAGGTTACTTAGAAGCACTCCTTAGTCTACGCTTAAATTGTGTGATATAACAATTTCTAATTGTTGGCTTGGTAGCCAGTTGCTTGCAAAATAAATCTGAAAAGTTCCGCTCAATCCCTAGGATTTTCCAGTAGCCACCAAGTAACACAAGATATGTGTTTAAGTCTTAGATCCAGTTTTCTTGTCACTACCATGGGGAATTACAGCCTAAGAAGGAGAACTGCAGAAAGGGATCTGGGAGTCATAGTGGATCACAAGCTAAATATGAGTCAACAGTTTAACATTGTTGCAAAAAACCCGAACATCATTCTAGGATGCATTAGCATAAATGTTGTAAGCAAAACACAAGAAGTATTTCTTCTGCTCTACTCCATGCTGATTAGGCCTCAACTGAGGTATTGTCTCCAGCTCTGGACACCACATTTCAGGAAAGATGTGGACAAATTGGAGAAAGTCCAGAGAACAGCAACAAAAATGATTAAAGGTCTAAAAAAACATGATCAGTGCGGGAAGATTGAAAAAAATTGCATCTGGATATGAGAAGACTGAGGTGGGACATGGTAACAGTTTCAGGGCCTCCCAGAGGAAGGGGCAAGTGGGGCAATTTGCCCCAGGCCCCGGGCCCAGCAGGGGCCCCCACGAGAGTTTTTCGGGGCCCCTGGAGCGGGGTCCTTCACTTGCTCCAGGGACCCCAGAAAACTCTCGCGGGGCCCAGGCCCCCGGAGTGTCTTCGCTCCCAGTGTTCGCTGGCGGCGGGGTCCTTCCTTTCCTGGATATAAGGACCCCTCCGCTGCCAAATTACAGCCGAAATGGGACCCGCCGCCGGAGTGCAGCCGGGTCTTCGGCGGTAATTCGGCGGCGGGGGCGTCCTTCCATTCCGGGACCCGCCGCCGAAGTGCCCCGAAGACCCGTGGTGGGGGCTGCAATTCGGTGGCGGGTCCCGCTTTGGCGGTAATTCGGTGGAGGGGGGTCCCCGCCGTGGGTCTTTGGGGCACTTTGGCGTCGGGTCCCGGAACGGAAGGACCCCCCGCTGACGACTTACCGCCGAAGCGGGGCCCCCCGCCGCCGAAGACCCCGGGCTCCCGGAATCCTCTGGGCAGCCCTGAACAGTTTTCAAGTACAAAGAGGTTTGTTACAAGGAAGAGGGACAAAAAAATTCTCCTGAGGCTAGGACAAGAAGCAGTGGACTTCGATTGCAGCAATGGTAGTTTAGGTTGAACATTAGGAAAAAACTTCCTAACTGTCAGGACAGTTAAGCACTGGAATACACTGCCCAGGGAGGTTGTGGAATCTCTGTCACTGGAGATTTTTAAGACCAGTTTAGACAACACCTATCAGGCATGGTCTAGATAAGGGGTTCCCAAACTTCATTCGTGGCTTGTTCAGGGTAAGCCCCTGGTGGGTCGTGAGATGCTTCGTTTACCCGAGCATCCACAGGTATGGCCGCTTGCAGCACCCAGTGGCAGTGGTTCACCATTCCCGGAGAATGAGAGCTCCTTTCCATTGCTGCTCCATTTTCTTACTCCGATGGATTTGAACGAAATATGGCTTGTGGTGTATAATATAAAAGTTAACAACACACAGGTTATTAATGTAATTGTAAAATGCATGTGTTAATGTTGTATGTGAAATTATCAATTCCCTCTGTATGATGTTTAAGATAAGAAAGCCTAGACTAGGTAAAGATGATAAACATGTATGTCCTAGGGTTAAGGGTGCTTTGTGCTCCTAAATTGAAGATACATGGACAGCCTGCCTGTTAGTGCAGAGTAAACATGATTGTACAGGATTTCTGGATGCTCTTTCCCTTCATATATGGAATGAATGCCATTTCCATAATCTAAAGGAATGTGAGTTTACTTCAATTTACATATCAGCAGTAAGCAGTAAGCAACCCTATCAAGCTAAATTAGTGGGGGTTATCCTGATCTTGAGAATCAGAGAATACACATGGCTTCTGCACCCCAGAGAAATACAGGAGACTGAATCCCCAGGAGGTCTCCTGAATTGTAAAACAAAGGCAATCACTCTGGGACTATAGGGAACAGAGAGAGAGGGTCCATCTTTATCTTTAAGCACTTTGTACTTAGTGGGAGATCCTAACCAAGGAGGTAGTCAGCCATTTTGCTGGAAGGAAGTGCGGTAAGAATCTTACCTTGAACCAAGACTGTGGTTTTATTAAGTCTTAGTCACTGGAAAAAGTTTTTCACTTTTATTTTCTTATAACCACCTCACCTTTATCTATTGTACTTGGTTTCACTTTCCATGCTGTTTTGTTCATAAATTTGTTTTACTTTTATTATAAACCAATTCAGTGCTGGGTTTGAATGGAAGGGTATATTTACCCCAGTTAAGTTAATAAGCTTTTATATTCTGACTCTTTAACAGAGCAGCAAACTGAATATATTCTGTGAATGTACAGTGACAGGGACTATGTGTTGCAAAGAAACTTCTATGAGGAATTTGGGGGCTGGAGTTCACTGATTGTTTCCAACTGGGCAAGGTTTAGGCCGTAAGAGCCTTGGGGAGTGTGCTAGTGAGGAAGACAGACTGGTGTAGCAGGGAACTGACTCACAGACTCACTGCCAGCAAAACTCACTGTTGCTGAGGCAGAGAGGTAACACAGTGGCTCACAACTCTGGATATACCCAGCTGCACATTACAGCCTTTCTGCTGGCTCTTTGCACTAGGGTGAATCTGGCATCATTGAGAAAAGGCATGATATCATATCAAAAGATTTGGTATATCAATTTTCCCATATCTTGATTGACTGAGAAATCAGGTAACACTGGTATATTGTCAGAATTCTGTTTTTAGGCGTGGAGATTTTATTAGATGGTTTGTAGACACACACTTCACATATTCATTTTTCATTTATTTGTTATTAAAGCTGTGACTGAATGGAATCTGGTTGTCCACCAGTGGAAAGTTTGTTGCAAAAATTCACGCGTTTGATCCTCAGCACCAGAAGTAATTCACTGTACATGGAACAACAATTCCACTCCTTCCCCTACCCCCCCCCCCACTGTCTTGTAGATACTTTTTATTTTCCAGGGACACGGATTGATGACTCTTAGTATCCCTTGTCCCAGTTAACAGTGCCTATTACTGGACATCCACATTTAAGGATACTGCTACAGTTAATAAAATATGCCCCATTTCTTTTTGCAAAGAGATATAGAAGTAGGTCTAGGAAATTCATCCCTGGATCTTGTAGTTCTTTGGGGAAATCTGTAATAAGATATACTATAGCTTGTTGGTTCTCAACGAGGGGTATGCATACCTGTGGTGGTACACAGAGGTCTTTCAGGGTGTACATCAACTGATCTATATATTTGCCTCATTTTACAACAGGCTACATAAAAAGCACTATCAAAGTCAGTACAAACTAACATTTTATAAAAAATGAGAAAGTAAACAATTTTTCAGTAATAATGTGCTGTGACACTTTTGTATTTTTAAGTGAGGTGAAACTTGGGGGAGGGGGTATGAAAGACAAATCAGACCTCTGAAAAGGGTACAATAGTCTGGAAAGGTTGAAAACCACAGATAGTTGATGTATACATTATGCTGATCATGTTGGTCTCCAAAACAATTTCTGTGCATGGTGGCATCAAAAAAAATCAATGTGTTCAAGAAAGCATTATGCACATTCTAGTCACCTTCCAGTGATCTGATCAAAAAAGCTCTTCAGTAGCATATTTGTGTTTAAGGACAAGGAAAGGAGCAAGGAACAATGGTCTTTGTAAGGATAATGTTGTTTCCATAGACATGAGACAATACTCTAAATCTACCTTTGAATTAATACAGATAATATTATTGTAGCCTTTTATTTTATTTAAAGTGAATTTTGCAATGTGGTATTACACCGCCATGGGTTCGGCTCTGGTGGCTACAGTTTCAAGCTTAACAGAGTGAAAGTCACCTCTGATACTTGCTCCAGATTTAGAGTTCCTAGGAACACATAAAGACCAAGTGTTGTGACCACACATACATTCACCAGTACAAGGTCTTGTCTTTTTTACAAGTTTTATTAAAGTTACAATTAAAGTTATGATTACCCAAGCATATAGAAATCCCATGCAGACCTACGCATTCACATCCTTAACAATAGTATTAGGATCTCTCATGGCTTGATCATCAGTAGAGAGATGGTTCCTGCTGGAGTCTCCCATAGGGAGCTCAATTTTCCCGTTCTGGGCATCCACTTTTTATAATGTGGTTCTGTCTATACCTACATTCTGTGCATGTCCATAAAAGTGTCAAACCTCTTTTCTCTTATTAGTGTCCCCTGGAAACATAAGGAACTGCAATTTTCTATAGGCTGTGTAAGTTCTCTTTATTCTCATTGACATTGATGCACAACCTGTATCCTGTGGTTAAGACACATGTTGGAGACAGATGCGCCTTTACAGTATTTTTATGATCTAATATTAATCTTCTGGGTAATTTTCCAAAATATTACCACTTGGTACCACTTTCCCCATAATCTTTGGGCATCGGGTTACTTTCTGGTCACTTATGTCATCATTTCTTGTTTCCAAGGCCTAAAATACCTTTGTCTGGCTCGTCCATCCCTCCATGAACACAAGTCAATGCCACACCATTCTGTTTTGTTGTGAACGCGTTCTTTCAATTTCTGGCCAAAGAGTTTTGTCATGGGATCAGCCCAGCGTGTTTTTGTCTTCCCAGAGGTTGCTTGTGGTCTCTGGGGATCCAGTCACTGATGCGGGTTGTCCACCTATTGTCTTGCCTGAGGACTACATGACCCGTCCATCTCCGCTTTGCATCACGCATCATCTGCACTACATGGGTCGCCTTCTGATCTCTTCATTCAGTATGTGATCATGGAGTGACATCTTACACATTTGCCTTTCCATTGCTCTCTGGGTGACAGCAAATTTGTCTTCCTAAAATAGCTAAGCTAAAGTGTTGCAGGCTTACAGGTTCTTGCGTTTCAGCTTGTCCTACTCCTGTCTAATACTTGGTATACTTGGTTCCTCTAAATACTGATGAATCTCATACTTTTATAATCCTACAAATGAACTCTAATTAACATACAATGAATATATGTAATATAACATATTGATTAATCATAATATCACATTATAAATGGATAATAAACTAAAATAATTGGCTACATTATGTAGCAGATGTTGTAGCATTTCTGGGCCTGATGCTGCAGCTCATTGGAGTTTTGTGTGTGGATGCCTTAGAGCAGTGGTTCTCAAACTAGAGCCACTGCTAGTTCAGGGAAAGCCCCTGGTGGGCCGGGCTGGTTTGTTTACCTGCTGCGTCTGAAAGTTTGGCCAATCGCTGCTCCCACTGGTCACCGTTCACTGCTCCAGGCCAATGGGGGCTGCAGGAAGGGCGGCCAGCACACCCCTCGGCCCGCGTCGCTTCCTGCAGCCCCCATTGGCTTGAAGCGGCAAACAGCGGCCAGCGGGACCTGTGATCAGCTGAACCTGCAGACGCAGCAGGTAAACAAACCGGCCTGGCCTGCCAGGGGCTTTCCCTGAACAAGCCATGACCCTAGTTTGAGAACCACTGCCTTCAAGGACTAGAGGCCTAATGCAAAGCCCACTGAAATCCATGGGAAGATGTCCACTGATATCTTCAGATTTTGGATCAGGCTCCAGGACTCAATTATATTGGACCTGGTATTTTGATACTGTTTCACCTGTTTAATGTCTGAGGATAACTAATGAGAGGAATGTGTGTCCATAGTCAAAAAATAATAATGATATGGAGATACATCTATCTCATAGAACTAGAAGGGGCCCTGAAAGATCATTGAGTCCACCTACTGCCTTCACTGGCAGGACCAAGTACTGATTTTGCCCCAGATCCCTAAGTGGCCCCTGCAAGGATTGAACTTATAATGCTAGATTTAGCAAACCAATGCTCAAACCACTGAGCTATCCCTCCCCCAAGTTGGTATGATAGCTTCCCTTAACATATATTCTAACTCTTTAGCTTAAAAAATACTAAAGTTTACATCTAACTGCATGACCTGCAGCTGTAGCTTTTTGTGTTGTGGTCCTATCAGATCTCTCATGCTACGCAGTGTCAGGCTGAGTCATTACTTCAGTAGAACAACTGCAAGGAAAGTGGGGAGTGATACCAATGAGTCAATAGAAGGCCTCCATCCCTTGTAGTCAGAACTGAACCAATGACCCAACCCAGTATTCAGGGACTTTCTGTTCCTGGAGGTAACTTTCCTGTAATTAGTTCAGAAAATGTTAACATTTTATAACTATTTTAAACAAGAGTAGGAGTAAAACTTTAAATAAATGATCATGTACAGAACTCAACTACTAAATGAGACCAGAAAAAGATATCTCACTGATAAAGCCTTACTATTAATATTACTTTACCATGCATGGGGCCCAAGCAGGATTGGAGTTTGGAAAGTGGTGTCCTGCACAAACAGCTTGCAAGCAAAAATCCAAAAAAGGTGAAGGAAAGGGATACAATATACAATGTGATCAAGACTGATAGTACAGGAAAGGTATGTGGAAAGACACAGGAGGGGTTGAGTTAATAGGATGATAGGTGAAGGAATAGGAATGAATGAATAAGGAAAATTGAGAGGAAGGGAGAGAAGGGGCAAATAGTGAAGAGGAAAGGAGGATGGTGAGGAGCATCTGATAGTGAATACGAAGTAATAGACACAGGAAGAGGAAAACATGTCCAGAGTTCCAGCTGAAAATATCGGAGTATGATGACATCAGTTGTGTCATGGGAGTTCTGAGTGTCTCTCTATCCTTGAGCCTCTCTTTCATGCTGCTGCTCTCCCTGGCTCCTGGTGGCAGAGTAGGAATCCTTTGTTTCCAGAGCTCAGCTTTTCCTTTGGGAACTCCTGTTCTTCTTCCTCTCATCCATGTGTCTGGGAGAGCTGGGAGCTGCTGGGCATGGTTGTCCAAAACTGTGTATTTGTTCTTAATGCCTGTGTGTGTGTGGTAAGTGCTTTATCAAACAAGCAAAAGAGAAGAGTCTTGAAGATCTTACAATCTAATTTGAGAAATGGCACAGTGAGCGTGAGTAACAAACAAGCAGACAAAGATGGACAAGGAGTTTGGAAGTAAAAAAGTGTCAACAATAAAAGTCCTTGGCTACTTAATTTAGGCACTTTGATAATACTGTTAAATATTGATTAAATAGCAGAACTCAGGCACTAAATACTTTAAAAATCTGGCCCATTTATAAATTCAGCTGAAACAAGAGGTGCAATTGCTCAGTGCTATCTGTTAATATAGGCTCTAATCATTATTATTATTTATTTGAAATCATCTCCTCTGCTTATGTGAACAGCCTCAACTCTTTGAGGAAGGATCTCCACATTGTGATAATAGGTTCCTTTAAAATTTCCTTCTTTAATAGGAATTGGTTCCTGCTGTACTAATACTGCCTTTGGTATGTGCTGAATAAGGCATTTCTAGCTATTCCTCATCTCTGATTTGCACAAGAACATACTTTAGTCAAGTAAACAAATCCAGATGACTTTGTTCGCCTTGTCTTTGCTGTTGCAGTGGTGCTTCAGTCATAAAACTAAATTTAATTCAAATCAAACTGCCCTCAATTAGAGTAAATAGAGAGGTGAATGATGCCATTGTAGAATGGAACTTCCATTACACTAAAAGAAATATTGTTGATGACCTTCTTTGTACCATAGTGCATTGTAATTGCCAAAGCTGTATAAAGAATTAGATTTTTTTTGTTATGCTTGATATTGCAAATCAGGCTGTGCAAGCTTTATTTTAATGCAACTGTCCGAAATAGATTGCGGTCCGTTAAGCTTGGTATTGAGTGAGGAAAAACAGACAGGACCAGAATAACAGTGAAAAGCCAAATGGCTGTGTTTATTTGGGGGATAATTACAACTTGGGCCGGGGGAGTAGGCAACTTTGGCTGGGATTGTATCAAAATTACAAACACACCCCAAAACACAGTAATAATACACTTTATACTGCTCACCACACCACACCAAATAGGCAGACACACCAATCTTACAAGATAGCAATCGGGTTCGTCAGGGTGGTACCTGGTGCAACACAGAACAGAGACCCACGGGCCACTGCCTCAGCCACCCTTGCTTTCACACTAAGGGTAAACCCAGAGTGTGGTGCGGCTGCAGCTGGGCAGATTCCACTCACTCAGACTGTGGGGACGGGAACTCCTTGGTCTGCTAATCTCCAGGTGGAGACAGCTCCCAGATTCATGCACTCCGGACAAAGACAGAGCAGTGATCCACACACATAAAACAGTTTGCAATTAACAATTTACTAACAACTAGAACAACTATACAAGCTAGCTAAGTAATTGTGCAATTTTGAGCTCATTAATACAATCCTGATATCCTGAGTAGATACTTGGTACCGAGTTAGGGAGGGAAAAAATAAGAGGCTAACTGTCAGATATCAAAAAACAAATACTGCACTCCAGGCGCAGCTGACCAGCAGAACAGACACCAGAAGCATGACGAGCTGACAGGGATTGGGTCCAAACGACAATGAATCCAAACGATACGACACGAGCGCGCTTTACCGGGAGGAGATCCTGGCCGAAAGGCTGATCAGGTCCTTCAGCTAACACGCGGATGCTCCACACTACGAGCTAGCTATACCGGGAGGAGACCCTGGCCAAAAGGTTGATCAGGCCCTTCAGCTGACACGCAGACACTCCACACTATGAGCTAGATATACCGGGAGGAGACCCTGGCTGAAAGGTTGATCAGGTCCTTCAGCTGACACGCGGATACTTCACACAAATTTTTTGGGGAAACCTAGTTTTATTAAGAGGTCTCACTCCCTCGTGTCAGTATCTGATTGGCTCCCTGGTCCCTCCTCCCTCCAGGCTTCGAGCTGTTGCCACCCCACGTTAGCAGGATTTGCACACGGCACACTGGAGTTGACAAGTAAACAAGCTTGACCCTTAGATGAATGGGTCCAAAAAGAGCGGGAAAGTGAGTCGCTGGGCAGAATTAACCTGACCTCCAGACGACCGGCCCAAAAAACAGGTTGCCGGGCAGAATCAGGCCTTCACACACAGAAGTAGCCTGACCTTTAGATGGCCCAGCAGGAAAGAGGAGAAAAAAAAACACAGAAGAACATACACAGCCAGTGTTGCTGGGCAGGATTGAGTCTCTACCCTCTCCTATATACAAGAACCTAGTCCAAGATGGAGGCAGTCCTGTCCTTTTAACAGGACAAGATGGCCGTGGACCAACAATTGGCCATTCAAAGCCATAACTTCGTATCGGATTGCGACAGCAACTAGCAGAGATGCTTTGAATAGAAAAATATAATACCCCCCTCCCCCACCCCAAGGAATGGCATTTCCTAACTTTTCTTAGGAACAAACAAAAGTTTTTCTACTTCTGCCACAACAAACAAACAAACAAACAAAACAAAACCAAAAGAAAGAAAGAAAGAAAGAAAGAGGTAGTAAATGTATATCTTCACAATTATAATCATTAAGACAAACACAGTTGTGATTTCTTTCATTTTGATGTTTGTTGTCGGGTGCTCTAAATGTGTGAATTAATGAGTCATCATTCCTGGCTTATTGGTACTGTCTGTACTGACACTTGCAACCTTTCTTTTCTTAAATAGCAGTTAAAATGTTTAAATTATTTAGCCTTTTTCTTGTTAGCACTTCTGTTTGGCAGGGTTAGAACTGATAGAATCACAATTTGACAGTCCCCTTAGCTACTGGAATAAAGGCACTTGTTTCTCATATTTTCCCCAACAGAATCAATTACTACTGACACTTTTTCTTTAAGAAAAATATAAAAAGCCACTTCAAATGCCAGCAACAATGGAAGAGAAAAAAACAGAGTATTGCTTCTCCTTGTCACCCTCCCTTTACATTTAATGAAAGTACATATAATCCATCAGAAGAGGAAAGAGCACAATGTTTATCACTAATAGGGGCTGATATTTTTATATGTCAAACATCACAGCCATGTTTATCTTTTACAATGCTGGTGACAACTCATCAAATATGAACATCAGAGCAATAGTTTGAAAGCAGTAAAGGAAAAATAAAAAGGTTTAAAATGTCATTTGCCTTGCCAGTGAAATATACAATTAGCTGTTAATCAATAGCCTCCCTGTGCTACCTGATTTTAAGGCAGTTCTCACCAAAAAAAATTCAAGCATCATATAAAAGGCTTACCAAACCTGGGTTAATCAACAGCAAACATTGGGAGTGAAGTCAATTGAAAAAGAGTACTGATAAATCTATACCTTAAATAACTGCACAAAATAGATAATACAATTCAAAATAAAGTATATTAAATAAGTGCAAAAAGGCTAATGATGAAGAAAAATAGGAAGCATTTATATGTCTCATGCATTTTCTTCATTTTAAAGGAAAATTATATTTTATGCAGTTAGTACAATTCTGAATAAACTCAGTTAATTAATTCCACAAAGCTGAGAGCACATTTTAAAATAAAAATAAATGTTAAATATTGTCCTCATTTAAGAATTGTCCAAAAAAAGAGTGTGCATGTATGCGTTTCTATCTATCTATCTATCTATCTATCTATCTATCTATCTATCATCAGAGAAAAGCAGCTAACTTCAGTGAGCACCACAAGCCTAATCACAGAAAGCCTAGTTCTGGGACTTTAGGAAGAATCTTGCCTATTTTCTGATACAACCATTTTACCAGGTTTTAATAACATAAGAAGTTAAGAACATAGGAACGGCCACACTGGGTCAGACCAATGGTTCAACTAGCCCAATACCCTATCTTCAAACATAGGCCAATGCCAGCTGCTTCAGATGGAATGAACAGAACAGATAATCATCAAGTGATCCATCTCCTGTCGCTAGGATTGCTAATTTTGGTGGGACATATTCTGGAGGTTTCATCACAATTTTATATTATAGCATAATATTTAATTAATGATTAATCTTTAATTCCTCCAGTCTTGGAGGGTTGGCAACCCTATGCTGTCGCACATTCCCAGCATTTGTCAAACAGAGGCTAGTGACACTTCAGAACATGGTTTTGCATCCCTGCCCATCCTGCCTAATATCCATTAATAGAAGTATCCTCCATGAACGTATCTAGTTCTTTTTTGAACCCTGTTATAGTCTTGACTTTCACAACATCTTCTGGCAAAGAGTTGCACAGGTTGACTGTGGTTTGTGAAGAAATACTTAAATTTGTTTGTTTTAAACCTGCTGCCTATTAAGTTCTTGTATTATGAGAAGGAGTAAATAACATTTCCTTATTTATTTTCTCCACACTAGTCATGATTTTATAGACCTCTATCAGACGCCCCCCATAGTCGTCTCTTTTCCAAGATGAAAATCCTAATTTTATTAATCTCTCCTCATATGCCAGTTATTCCATACCCCTAATCATTTTTGTTGCCCTTTCCTGAAACTTTTCCAATTCCAATATATATATATTTGAGATGGGGTGCACACAGTATTCAAGATGTGGGTGTACCATGGATTTATATAAGAGTGAAATTATATTTTCTGTCCTACTATCTATCCCTTTCTTAATGATTCCCAACATTCTGTTAGCTTTTTTGACTGCTGCTGCACATTGAGTGGATGTTTTCAGATAACTATTCACAATGACTCCAAGATCTCTTTGTTGAGTGGTAACAGCTATTTTAGACCCCATAATTGTATATGTATCGTTGGGATTATGTTTCCAATGTGCATTACTTTGCATATTCATCTGCCATTTTGTTGCCAAGTCATCCAATTTTGTTAGATCTTTTTGTAACTCTTCAGAGTCTGCTTTGAATGTAAACTATCTTGAGTAGTTTTGTATCATCTGCAGATTTTTCCACTACTGCTCTCCATTCTGAAAACTGGCCATTTATTCCTACCCTTTGTTTCCTATCTTTTACCAGTTATCGATCCAAACTGATAGTTTTCTTTAACAGTCCCATTTGTTTGGTTAATGTATATTTTTTTGAAAAAAAATTCAGTTGAATGTTCTGTATAGTACTTCTAATAAATGTTAGTTTCCTTGACTTGAGTGGGGACCCTCCTTCCTAAGTAAGATGAATGTAAGATGTTTTCAGGTGGAGATTGGGCCCCATAGTTGACAGAACTTGTATTGGAATGGTTTAACTATCTGGTGCTGTCATACTGCAAACACTTTCCTGATTGTCCCACACCCACAACCCTCTGTCCCCCAGGTAAAGAAATACAAAGTCCTAAAGATACACAGAAGGGATGGGAAACGTGCAATTAGCATTATGGGTTTACAGAAAGCATTGCTAGTTATAAAAGCATCAGAACTCACAACACAGAAAATGGGTAGAGAAATGTTTTTATGGCTTGGTTCACATGTAGAAAATCGGAACATAATTCAAGTAACAACATGGGCATGCCCCATTACCCAGTGATTAAATGGACCCTTCTTCCCCTGCCCCTCCAAAATATGACCAGGTTCAACCTTGAGATTAATGTTCCATAACAGCCATTAAGTGTGGTTGGCACAGCTTTCAAACTATGATTGAAAAATAATGGCTGCACATACACCCCAAGCAAATGTTGATCAGGTCATTAAGAGAGACTGATAAGAGGATTGTAAATAAAGGTAAAAGTTGTGACAAAAGCATTGCACAATGACCACATTACAACTTGATTATAACCTTCCACAGAATAAACCCAACCCTAAGGAGATAATCCAGTGAGGTGCCCTGTTATAATTATCTGCAATGTGTAAATTTTTAATAGGAAAAAGGTCTAATGGTGTTTGGCTAAAGGAAAACCCTCACAGAACTATACAGCCCCACAAGCAGGCACCAATATTCCATCAGGTGGTTTTCTAGCAGCTGCACAGAATGTGAAAGTGTCCCTTGACACAGGCAGGTATCATCCTTTGCCTCCCCGCTGTGCAAAGGTGTGTGTCCATATGACATCCTCAATTTCCCTGGCCTGATGGGAACCAAGACTAGTGAGCACATGAGTGGGATCTGGCTGCCTGTGTAGGGTCTGTAAAATAGACCTCTCCTGTGCCCACTTGGAAAAGAAGCACTCCCCTTACTCTTGCAAATGATATGGAGTGTGCAGCATATAGGACTATGGAAATATTGACCCCACTGGAATCCAGACAGATGTGTGGGCAGCACCAATGAAATTTCAGCCTACCAAACATGAACTCCATGGGCATTCTGCAGCTACTAAGTTTGTATTTGAATTCTCTTTTTACAAGGTCATTGATGCTGGGATATGGTTTCATGAGCCAAGTTTGGAATGGATACACGAGGTCTCCCCAAATAACAGTTGACACAGAGATTCTGTAGAGAACCAAATCATTTCTGGGGAATAAAATCCCTTCTTCCACCTTCAAGTACAAACCCGATCTACTCAGCATCCTGGGGTCATGAACTTTTCCAGTGTTTTCCACATTGGTATTCATGAAAATGGCTGTGTAGTTTACTAACCCTTGCAGAATGAGTGAATAGCAACCTTTTTGGTTCAAATACTCATTCACCCCTTTTGATGAGCAAAGTATTGGGATGTGTGAGCTATCGATGGCTCCTGCACAGTTTGGAAACCCTATGTTCTAGTAACTGAGTATGCACACCAGTGTAGACACAGCCTTAGTCAGCTATCCCTTCACAGAAATGGAATTCCTCTGTCCACCTGCCCAAGGCCCCCAGTACTTGCTCTGACACCCGAGACACCCAAGTTGCTTAAACACCACCTGTCCAGAATCCCACTGAAAGATGTGATCCTTCTGGTTTACAATTTAACTGTCTCTGAAGGCTTGTAGTAGTCATGAAGCATGTACCACACACAGAGGATCATGAAGCAGGTAAAGCACACAGAAACCTTGCACATAAGTCTAAGACATTTGCTCCTTTACTTAATCAGGTAATGCACATAATAATGCAGATCCTTTAGAAAATAATAAGCACCCTAACCACAATACTTTTTACTAGTTCACTCATCCATTGGGAGACTCTCTTGGGTCAGGAAATCTGTCAGGGCCCCCTGCCTTATGCAAGACCCTACATGTTATACATATCATTTAGTAATTAACCACATATCTTTAATTTTGGACTAGGATTTAATTTCCTCTTTCTTCACAATCCCTTTAGCTTCTCTCTTTAAAACTTGGTAGAGAACTCATTATGGTGTTACAGGCCTAGCCCTTATTCCAAATTGCTCTATTCCATTTAGTATCAATGTAATAATGAATGTTTCCATATCTTTTCATATTTGTTGGAAAATAAGTACCAATTGACATAAACTGAATAAGATGCCTTTTGATTTCAGTAGTTTTACCTAAATGAATTGCATAGCATGCAAAATAACTTATCCAAGAAAAACAAACAAAAAAGCCCTTGAAATGCAACTTACAAGGAGAAAATGGATATTCATTATTTGTAAATTATGAAGAAACTTTTAGTTTTCATAGCACAGAATACAAAACACTCTGTTTCAGAGTTGTGTTATAGTTCTTTAAAAAAGTAGGCTAAACAAAAGAGAGAGGTTTTTTATCAGAAACTTGGTCATTTATTATTGGGATGAAAAACATTCTAATATAACAAATCTGCTTCTTTATCTTCATATTCTTTTGTAAAGTAATTTGAGAGCAAATGGATGAAAAATGCTATACAAGTGGTTCGTGTTATTTATTTACCTGCTTTGTGAGCTTTTGTAGAAGTTCCTGCAAAGCAACATTTTCCCCTATTTTATTTATCTTCACAGTGACATGTCTGTGTCTGTATACCCTGTGTGATTTGAGCACCATTTTTTTTGCAAAGCCCATGTACTATGCATGTGATTATAATACCAGACATGTTATTTTATCAAAAGCTACTTGTCAAAAATAGTTTACAAAATGCAAAACTCCCATTGACTTTAAGGAGGCCAGGATTTCAGTCTTTGAATTTATGTTTAACATAATTTGTAATCCAAAAATAAACAGAGAAAAAAGACTCACTGGCAATGAGAGAGAGAGTTTTGGATCAACCAGTTATAGACAAGCACTCAGACAGTATAGAAACAGTCTGCATTGAAGAGTCAGATAATCCATCTTGCCACATTAACCTAGTTCAGAATAAATCACTGAAATGGGATGTTACACAGACAGGACTTTCAACTTGAGTAACAGGCCATCTCTTCTAAACAAATTTAACTTTGCAGTATATTGACTACCTCACTCTACAGCAAGTTTGTCATGCATGCATCCAGAATTATGCTTAAATATCTTTGATCGCCTCTCCCTTTTCCTTGTCATTTCTGATCTGGATTTGAGCAGGTGACACACCCCACTTGAATGTACTCAGGAGCAAAGGGATAATGTGAGTATTGTTTTTAGAATAAGACTTCATAATGTTTCATTGATGAGTTACACTCATACGCAAGGATTCACATTTGTATATATTTGGCCAGAAAGGAAACATGGTGCATAAATCCCACTTGCTCTATTGCATGTAACACAAGGTCTCCAAGCCTTCCATTGGAAAGGGTTACAGGGAGCTCTGTAAAACAATGGTACATCCTTTGAGTCTCCATAATGGGGCAGAGATGCCTCTTGGTTTACAACTGTAGCTGGAACTTTCCAGACCATTTGATAATCTTTGTTGGTGAGTTATGGGCTATATGTGAGATCTCTCTCTCTTCAGGAAAGAGAGTGACACAGGGATATGAGAGGCAGTTTTATGACAAGTTAAAATGATGGACAGTGTAAGAGGCATACACAGTAAATCAGTGGGGAACATTTTTGAAGGTCGGTATGACAGTCTCCTGCACTTTAAATTCACTTTTTAATTATTATCTCCTTTATTAGAATAATAGTTTTAGAGGATATTAAATTCACAAGTACTGAAGAAGAGCCCAATGTTATGAATTGGATTGAATTATTCATTTACATTTTGGTGGTCCTTTCTTGGGGAGGTCAGTTTTTTTAATATGGAACAAAATCTATTGTGAATTATTTCTTTATGTATGATTGTATATTTTATTGTAGTCTGATGTAATGGAGCGTGTCAACTGTAGTTCCTGAATTTCCTGTTCATCACACCATCTTTCAGGGAAGAAACTATTTTCAAGATGGCTACTGTGAAAGATAAATGAGCCAGTCTACCTTTGTTTACCTACACATGGTTTGCATAGCTAGAAACAACAAAATATACTAAGAGCAAATGCTGCATTTATCTGCTTCATTATTTCCTTTGCAACTATTTCGGATGCGATGCCAAATAGCCAGACACATATTTGAATCCCCTATACATAATAATTGTCAAAGTAGAGCTCATTCTATAGTGAAGAGTGTAGCTTTTATTTTATAACCATATCACAATATACTATAGACAGACCTCACAGTCTGGATTGTGTCATATATGGATGGGAGGCCTCCTAAGGAAAATCCCGAGTGCTCCAGGAAGTGATGATAGTCATTGCATTCTTCCGTTGGACTTGTTATTAAACCAATCTCTCATCATAGTGTGATTCTATGCTATTATAAATATCTTCTCTCAGATTAGATGTAAAATGATGGTCCTGAACTCTTAGGGCACTTTTTACATTTAGGTACCTTGGCCAAAGTCCATTTGAAAAAATTACATTCTGAATAGCTAAATTTCCCCTGAAATTTCAACCAGATACAGTTCTCATGTGTGAGTCCTAATCTCTGGGGTAGTGTTGCTGTATATTGCTAGATAGCTGCCGTGTTATATCCCCAAGAGGGAACATAGGGCTAGAAACTTTGCAACACTCATTCATGTGTTTCAATTTCAGTTATATGTAAAATAAAAAAGTGCCTAACTAAAGATTTAGAATTTAAAATGAAAAACTTTTTAAGTTAATACTCCAGCTTTAAAATAAAGTAACTTTATGATTGCTTATAACTGTTTGATATTGTTGCTGGCAAAAGAATGTATATCAATGGACATGAAAAGATAAATGAAGCTGCTGCTCTGTAATGGAGTAGAAGCCCCACACTGGCCCTGAGAGGACTGACTTAGGCCAAGTGGGCCCAATCAGCCAAGTAGGCTGCAAATAGGGGAGATTTAGGCTGCAGGAAGCTAATTAGAAGAAGGTTCACCTATGAGTGAACAGGTGGGGCTCCTATAAAGCCAGGGGGCTGGAAATAGCATAGGAAGACAGCAGGGAGGAATTCTTCAATCCCTTTCCCTGAGGTAAGGGAGAAAGATGAGGCCAAGAAGCCTGTTAGGAATGAGTCTAAGGGTGAGAGTAGTAAGTTTGGTGTAGATGATCATGCAGACCTTAATTGTTCACTACAGGACCCTGGATTGAACCCAGAGTAGAGGGTGGGTCTGGGTTCCCCTATCAACTACTGCAGAGTGGTGGTGCCAAGAGCGGTGAATATGAAAACTAATGGAATCACTTCTGGAGTGACATAGGGAAGTGGGTGTGATTATTGCCTCATGCTGCTTGTGAAAGGGGTCTTTGAAAGACCACCCTGGAAGTGGAAACAACTGAGTGCCCAGGCTGGAAGGCTGAGTCACAAAGAGGAAACTGCAGATCCTGGAGTGAGAGAGGGGATGCAGCATGAGAAAGAGACAGAATGATTGAGTGCAACCACAGGAAGGTGAAAGGCATCTTGGGATTAGGAGGTGCTAACCACGTGCTAAGTAGGGCACCCCGTCTCATTCTCGTTCAGGATGATGTGCTTAACTCATTTATGGTTTCATCCTTCATGAATAACATATTCATCTCCAATTATTTCTTTCCCTCTCAATATCTAGTCTAATCTATTCTAGTTACTGTACATTGTAAAATTGCTGTGGTCCATTTTAGAGACAACTATGTATCAATGATGTTAATGTGTCTGGTGTCTCCTACCCTGTTCTATGAAAGGAAAAAACAGAAAGGAGAACTAAATTCATTTATTTTTCCCATTTTTTCATTTTGGTCTGACATTAAAATGTCATATATCAGATGACTGAGAGTCTAAATCTAGTTATTGATTGGCTGGCATACTGGTATAGACTTGAAATTCTCTTTCAAACTCCTATCCCCTGCTGATACCACTACCTGTCATGCTGGCAATATTGTCCTATTGTTTCCTTATAGTCCTTTATCTGTCTGTGTCAATCGGTTTTATTTGTTTTGTTTTTACTTTAGATTGTGAGCTCATTGTGGTAGAGAACTTTTTGTTCTGTGTTTGCAAAATCACCTAGAACAATGTAATTCTGGTTAATAAGCTTCCTGGGTAAGGCTATTTGGGGTACATTGCAAACTTACTGTTCCCATTGTATGTCCCCAGGGAGAGCTAACAAACCTTTGGGAAGTGCTTGAGCAATCCCCAGAGATGCCTACATAGCTTTAGTAAGAACTAATCACTATATTTCACTAATGCTGTTAATATATACCATCCAAAGCACATTTAACAGTACTATTACCAAAAAGTCCTTGTATGTCTAGAGGAAAGTAATCAATGTGTCATTAACAACTGCTAAAGGGAAGGATGCATACACTTTGTAATGACTTTAATCTAGTGATTCATGGACACAGAGACACAGTGTTTGTTTTGAAGAAAAATCAGTCTCTGTTTTTTAATAAATGGAAAAATATTTCTCCTGTTTTACTAAATGAGAAATTTTATGTCAGGGCAGAGAGTCTTTTATTTCACACATGGTGAGATTATGGAAGAAATGGAAACCAGAGAATCAATAAGTGTGCAGAATGCTGTTAAACTTCCCTATATATCCAAGAATAGCCTCCCACCCTGGAGGTTAGGGGGAGGATAAAAGGAACTTCCCTTGTCATCATTGACACTGGACTACTTATTATAAACACAGTTAATGGTCAAGACTGCTCTAATGTTCTATGTTGTCTTAATGCAACAGTAAGTTATTACGTAACACTGCAGGAATTCTGGATGCAAAAGATGAATGACGTTCTACAATACCAGTGGCATTTTTCATTGTGACAGAACTTCTCATAGTTTCCAATGCTTGATTTGCAAACTACTGTGGTGTAATTATGACTTTGTTGCCAGGCTTTGCCCTTTCTCCTTTCTTTATTGACTAGCATCATTGGAGAGCCACTCTGCCGTAGGCTTTCCATTATTCATGTTATATGGGGCTGGTCAGTAATTGGTGTTTGTTTGCTTTCCCCAAAATCCCATCCACAAAAACTTTGAATGATAATAAATCAGGGATTTTTTGTGGGTTTTGTTGAAAGAACAAATCTTTTCAGTTTGAAGACTTCAAAATCCAAGAAAATGCATTTACATAATGAAAGTTCAGATGCTTATGAAATCTCTTGCCTCCAAAAGTTGGAGTTTTAAGACAAACTCTAAATCAAAAGATTCAAAACAAAATTCCAAGAGTTGACATCACTCTTTAGGGCTTGATTCTCTCCTGCATCCAACAATCACTCTGTGCATAGCTGAGGTCAACTATCAGGTGCTTACTTATAGTTTTGATTCTTTTGGTCAGTTTGTCTCAGCCCTGGCATTTATTACAGAGAAACATACCACAGTTTGCCGCTCCAGGCCAATGGGGACTGCAGAAAGCGGTGCGGGCTGATGGATGTGCTGGCCACCCTTCCCGCAGCCCCCATTGACCTGGAGCGGTGAACCACGGCCAGTGGGAGCTGCGATTGGCCAAACCTGCGGACGCAGCAGGTAAACAAACTGGCCCAGCCCGCCATGGGCTTTCCCTGAACAAGTGGAGGCCCTAGTTTGAGAACAACTGCTTTAGGGCCAGTTGAGAATCAGCAAGCTTGAGCCCTTCTTTTTCCATTATTACTACCTCTCTCCCCTGCAGACCACCTAGGTCGAGGTGGAATGGGGAAGGGTTGGTTTTGGCACAGGAGCCAGCTCTGCTAGTCTAAAGGTCCCTTTCCCTAGCACTGGTGAAATTTTTGCCTGGCCAGTAATGGCCAGAATCCAGCTTTTATCTCCAGAGGACAGCATATAGAGCCAGAGCAAGAACTGAGATTCTGGTCTTTGAAGTTTTTAATTCAGCTCTGGGGTGTCGGGGGTGTGTTTTTTCTCTCTCTGTCTTGGTCTCACTGGGAGTCCAAGTCCACAAACTCTGACCTGTCACGGCTTAACTAGGAATCATTTTATACCATATTATATTATGAATTAAATACATATAGTGGTTTATATGGGGTATAACTGTTATGATTGTACAACAGTTACTCTTTCTTTAGAATGTGCATCTGTCATTGTCCCCTTGCCCTATCTGAACCTAGATGAGGAAATGCCACTTCTAATGTGCAATTTGACTATATTTCCTTTGTCTATAGTTCAGAGAGAGATATCTTTTTAGTGGGAAGTTCAAGGCTATATAAACAAGTTGCACTTGATACACCATATGCTATAGTTGCTGATTAGGTTCTTGTTGACATTTTCTGCATATGGGAATATCAGCCTCTCACTCAAATTCATTATGCTTCTTTTCATCTACTTTGTTAATTTGCATGTAACACTTAAAATACTGTTGCCAGGCAATATTCATAAATAGTTTTATTTCACATGACCAAATGCATTCAAATAGAGGTCTTAAATTTCAGAAGATATAACAATATTTTTCTATGTTAAATTCAGGTCAAATAAGTTTAAGAGAAGATAATGTTTCTTCCTGAAAAATGACTTATAGCAGGTCTGTTGTGGGATGAAACGGTTAGTTATTTATATGGTATTATAATAGTACAAGGTACTTTGAAACTAATATATCACCGTGAGCATCTTGAAGACCTTCAGCCCTCATATAGATTGCACTGATCACAATACATCTTCCATTCTTCTTGTATCGTGGTCTTCCTTCGCCATGTCTTTTCATGAAAAAATCTTCCCATTTCTTTGGAGGTCAGACAAGTGGTCATTTCAGTTCCCATGGGTACCACTTGCACAGTCCATAGATTGTCAATGAGCCTCACTATATGACTGGCCCATCACATTTTATTATGCCTGCTCTCAACAACAACGTCCTGCACTCCACTGTGCTGTCTGATCACTTCATTGGGGACTCAGTCTCGGATTGAAATTCTCAGAATTCTTACTTCCATAGTCCTCTCAGTGACAGAAAGTTGCTGCTCCTCTGTCTTCATCAGCGCCCATGTTTCGCTGCCATACAATATTGCTGGAAATACTGTTGATTTGAAGAGGTTGGCATGTGTTGCCTTGTTGGTCCCGTCCCACCCTCCGTTTGGAGGACATCCTTGATAGAACTGAATGTGCACCAATCTCCTTGCTTTCTTTGCGAGAGTTTACCTTCCTGATCATGGTGCATGTTAATTTCTTGGCCCAAATATACATATTGCTCAACTTCTTCTATTTGTTTGTTATTTGGGCTTTTGGCAAGGTTTCAGACCACATACATTTTGTTTTGGAGCGGTTAATTTTCAGTCAGACTTGCCTGCTTTTTGTGTTGAGTTCTCACAGGATTTTCTATAGTTTGATAGTATTTTCGGCAATCAACACAATACCATCCATGAATCTGAGATGGTTTAATATATACAACTAATATATACAAAACAAATACATTCTCTGCCCTGAAAATATTACAAAGTAAAGGCACAAGTAAACTATAGCGATCAAAGACACTGTGGTCGGTGGCATATGATATGCTTTCCAAAAAAGTGGAATTTGAGAACTTAAAATTCTACCTACAAAACTTTTAATTACACCTCTGGAAGTGCAGATTGAAGAAAATGAGTAGGTTATGTCCTGAAGATCCTACGATCAGATCTTCTATCACTGGAGTAAATAAGAATTTTGCTACCAACTTCACTGGGAGGAATGTGTGCCAAGGCCTAAATCTACAAAGGGTCTTAGGTATTAGATGCTGTAATACTGAGCATTACATCTGGGCATGTAATCCACAGCTCAGAGTTAAGCACATGGATCTATATACAAAGCATACTCATTCGGTCAGAGAGCAAGACAATTACTCTATAGCTCCACGGCTAGGGCACTCACCCAGGCAGTTAGATCCAGCTTCCAATGACTGCTCCAATTACTATTTAATTATGTATCCAAACTGGAACTGGCTCCGGAGAGATTGAGAAAATCCTACTCCAGAATAGCCCATGGCCTTCTCTAAGAAGGGGAAAATCCAAGTTCAAATACTTGCTCCTCATCAGGTAGAGAACCAGGTTCAATTCTGCTGTCTCACATCCTGGGTGAGTATGCTGATCAGTTGTCATTTCATCTGGGGTTAGAGATGCTACAGAGCATGCCTACTGGATTTGGCCCTGTAGGCAAGATGGGTGGAGGATGGCCTGCTTTGGGGATGCTGCTTACACCTGAGATAGGCAGCTATATGCATGCTCCCTGGCACTGAGGCTTAGAGATATTAGGCACCTACAGCAGTAGGTAGCAGCTAAGCAGGGGGTTTGAAGATCTCAGTCGTGCCTAAATATTGGGCTTAAGAGCTTAACTTCTTTTGTGGATCTAGCCACTAGGATCCGGAAGCAACAGGAGTCATTCTATTCATTGTATTGTCAAAATATTGCTGCTTTTTCACACCCTCCTCAATGCTATCCAGCTCTATTTAGACAAGAAGGTAACATAGCTGATATTGATCATGTAACCATTTCCCATCCATTTACCTGCTCTTTGGCCAATAGACCATTTCTTTGTTTGCCATTTGATACTGGATAGAGTTGGATTTTTTTTTTTTTTGGTCAAAAGTTATTGTTTTAGCCTTTTACTATATATGAAGCAGAATTGAAACAATAATACTCTCATTACATAAATACAGAGGACAGAGGATTGCAATACATTGTTACAAGGCAAATATCTTGGTCAGATCAACAAGGCTTACGTCTTCCATATGTGTTAAGAATGTGAATTAATCAAATATTTCCTTCAGGAGGCAATAGGTGAAGTCAGTTGCGACTGTTTTCATCTGTGATAGACTTGGTGGGCTTGCACACTCATAAGTAAGAGCAAATGTTTCCATAGATCCTGACCATTTAATGTCTTTGTCTGTCTGCTCTACAGCTGATTAATAACATTTGGCTTTATATGTCACAGATTTTTAACAAATCATTTTGATACCTGGACATCTGGAAAACCTTGTATAGTGTTAATGGTGCGTGTTAAGCTTCATAATTTCACCTCAAATAGCACAGACTGACCTGCAGAAAGCCACTGCCAGATATTACAAAGGACTATACGGAGCTCTTAGTGATGCGTGTCAACAGACAGCTGCCTACTCCTATTTCCAATCCCAAATGTGCTGTCAACTGTTATATAGTTTAATATTTTAGAATATAATAAATTATACAAAATATAGTACTCAAGACTCTCATATCATTGGGATACCCCTAGCTAAATGCACCAAAAGCTAAAATATAGCTAATGCAAACAACAATTGGAAGAATAGAAATAGTCATAGAGAGGCCATGTAATTCTGATCAATATTTCAATTAAATGTTCCTGAAGCCACCTGGCAGGTAGGGATGGGGGATGGTGGAGTCCATGTCCCAGTTTGGAGCCATTTCAAGAAAGGAATGG
This sequence comes from Mauremys reevesii, assembly GCF_016161935.1. Taxonomy (NCBI): domain Eukaryota; kingdom Metazoa; phylum Chordata; order Testudines; family Geoemydidae; genus Mauremys; species Mauremys reevesii. The sequence continues at coordinate 157,250,438 of NC_052625.1, forward strand.
CAACAACTTTGTGTTTTGCCAAAAAATAGCAAGAGTGCCAATTCCCTGTGACTCCTAGGAATCTGAAGCATGACTGAGGAGTTGTTGGCACCAAAGAACATCCTTTCAGATGAAACACACAGCCTTTTGAAGTCCACTTTTAAAACTTCCAGTTTGCAATCCTGAATATTAATAAGATGGGCAGAGCTGAAGTATTTGGGTTTGGAGATAACTTTCAAACCCATCTTAGTTCAGGGTGTCAGGACTGAATCCAAGCTCCAGATCCAACCACTGATATTAACATAAATTTGTCATCAAATCCCCATGTAATATGAGTATCAAAAGAGACTCCTCAGTAAACTATCTCAGTATTTCTACGTCCTCCTTTGACTGAGATATCATTAGACCAAAAACACCTGAGAAGCCAGAAGAATGAAAAGGCATTGCAGATGCCAATAATCCTCTCTGTCAGCTCAACTCTACTCTTTTATCTTCTATTTCATCTCACACTGATTGTACTGAGTATTTTTAAACTAACCTGCCTTTGCTACATCTCCCCTTTGTGTCATATCCAGAGGAGTTGCAACTGATTCTCTAAATTGTCTTTCGGGGGAGTTAATGGTGCAGGATCATTATAAGAAATTTTAATATACTGGCATTAAAACAAAATTATACTGAAATGAAGCTGTCACCACCAGTCAAAGTGCAGGGACCTGCACTATTACGAAAGTGAAGTGAAGAGTGAAGAGGTTCCTCCCTTTCCCCCAAGTCATGCTATTCCCTGCACTTTGTCTGGTTCTGTGCATTTGATTTGCATAAGATTTTTTTTTCTAGCATCCAGTCATCACCTTCTCTTCCCACCTTATGGACCCAGAAGGTTCTTATCTGCACAATAACTGACACATGTTCTTGATGATTTTGGTAAACAGCCATTTAACAAGAAACCGTAAGTTAATATTTTAAGTTAAAATGAGATCTTATTTGATTTGTAAAATGAAAATTTATACTTTTACCATATTTTCAAAATCCACACATGGAACCCTTGTCTGGAGACACTTTTTAAGGTTGCAAAATGATCATCTGGAAGACAAAGTGTGCCTTTAAAAATGTGTTAGTGTCATTGCTGCTGTTTTTATCTCAGAGTGATATTTCTTAGAGTAGAGGAATTTTTCAGACATTGGTTTTCTGAATGAGTTTTTAATGAAACACTGAATAAGCATCATCAGCTTTCACAGTGATCGAAAGATCAGCTTGGATAGTGTCAGACCACATTCAACTCTTCACTCCAGGCAGCACTCATCACACTGAATACTCATTCCATTGAACTGGTTTTTTTTTCTGTTTTGTTCCTGGTAAACACAGAGCAATTTCTACTTTGCATAGTGTAGCAGGGTGGTTACCAGGCTCCTGCCCCAAAGGGCTTAAAACAGCCCTGGGAGAGGGCTGTGGCAGGGAAAGCTGGGCTGATTGGGGAAACAGCCTCAGCTATGGCCATGCCCCAAACATACCCAGCTGGCCCTATAAAGGCCAGGGAAGCCAGGAGCAGAGACAGGCTCTCTCTAGCTGTAGAGGGAGATGGACCTGGCTGCAGGGACCTGAGCAGAGTGCCTGAGTGGAGCAGGGCTGGGGAAAGGCAGAGGAGCTGGGGAGACTCCAGCCTGGAAAGCCCGAGGCTATGGCCTAGCATAAGGCCAACAGGTACAGGGGCTAGCAGAGGGCAGCCCAGGGATAGGCAAAGGCAGCAGGTCCAAACCCAACCTTGCCTATGATGAGTGGCTTTTACACTGCAGTCTGCTCCAGGGAGCAGGGGCTAGATGAGGACTGGCAGTAGCCGAGACTGAGGCAAGGTGGGGATAGTGGGTGGGGGTTCCCCAGGGAGGGGACACCCAGATAACAGGGCACTGAGTCTGGGAGGGACACGGGAGCCAAGCAGAAGCAGGACACCAGCCTGCAGAGGGCACTCCGGAGGCTGGATGAAGAGCTAATTCCCAGGACACCGGCAGGGGGTGCCGCAGGGGTGAGTCCTGCACTACTACACATAGCAATATGTCTTCAACAAGTAACTTGGAGTTATAAAACAACCACAATTTCAGTTGCTAAAATGAAAAACTTCAGACATAGCTGTCTTAAGAAGTTTTTAGAATCATATGAAAACTTGGCTTTGTCCTGGCAAAACTGGGACATGTGTTCTCTTTATTTTTACCAAACTGTTGTTTCTGAATAAATGATAGTGTAAGCATTAATCAAAGAAATTACTTATACTAAGAATTAATAAAAATGCCTTATTGCTCTGTAGCCATGAAGTCACTTACCCACCCAAATTAATATAACTCATTATTCAAAAAGAGATGGATACAGTTAACACTGTGCACTTTATTAAATATTTATTCCCTATATAAAGTGTTATGACAATTTTGGAAAAACTTCTAAACCAGCTGAACACTGAAATTCATAGCTGGAAACCAGATCAGCTCACCTATAGGTTAATATTGTTCAAGATAGATGTTAGACTTGTAAGAATGTGTTAGGTATTTCAACTCTATAAAATGCTCATAAATTCCTGCATGCATTAATCTTACTTGTAATGTTTGTATCCCATGCTATAAAATAATATCTACGTTTTTCTTTATAAAATGCATGCTCTGAACTTGTGAACCAGGCAGGTACAGGGGTTTCCCCCACCCATCACAAAAGATTAGCAAAACTAAATGCACCACTCTGGAATATCGTGATATAAAGTCTTTGATAATAGCCCTCTCACATCTATGAAGATGCTATGTGCAAGTAAGCCTGTCACGTGAACTTGAATGATGGAAGAAGGGGATACAAAACGGACACAAGATATTTTCTCTTTTTTGCTGTTTGGATCCTCACAGGGCAGGAGCTAGCAAACAGAAGCAGCGATTGCCAGGGATAACCTGGGTTAGCCCTAAAAGATATTCAGTGCTGCAAATTACTAGAACTGTCAACATTTGGAACCATAGATGGTAACTATTTGTGTATACATGTTGCCTGCTTTAACCTGTAAATAACTCTCTCTGCTTTTCCTTAGTGAACAAATCCTTACTTAGTTGACTATAGGACTTGCTACAAGTGTCTGTGGTGTGAGATCTGAGGTACAAATTGACCTGAGTTAAGTGAATGGTCTCTTGGGAGTGGAAATAATTTGAATATTTTGTGATCTTTGGTGTATGGCAATGTACTGTCACTAAGACCAGCTTGCCGGGGTGACAAGATAGACTGGAGTGCCCAAGGGAACGGTCTTTGACTGCATGGTAAGGCTGTTATAGTACTTCAAGCGTTCACATTTCTTACTGGGTTGGTCAAATCTAATTATAGAACATACAACCAGTTTGGGGTGTCTGCCCAACTTTGTAACAATCAGTTATGAACCACTCCAGATAGTGTGTGTGTGTGTGTGTGTGTGTGTGTGAGACACACGTAGTTACTACAGACAAATTAAAATAAATACAATAAAGTGGTTTCCTGCATTGTTCATACTTGCAGTGTTATATTGTGCATACTTACAACCTGACGGCAACCATTGAAACAAAGATGGAAGAAACAGTCAGTGGAGTACACTATGAGAAGAAGTTGCTGAGCCAGGCCTCCAACATGGTTGCCTCATGCCATTGTCCAGGTGTCCCCTCTAGGGAAAGTTTTGACAATCTTTGATATACCTTTTTTTATTCCACCCACATATATCCATATCTGATTATATATCAGCGCCTATTCATATTTGGTATTCCAGGAGACCAATTTTAGGGTTCTGTTTGTTCATATGTGGTATTCTGTTTGATCATAACTACATTTCAAATACTTAACCCAACCATTCACATTTTTCTATACATTTAATACTCGTTAATAATACCATCATTGATGACTCTTTGCATGGACTAATAGCCTATAACAGGGTTCAAAAAAGAACTAGATATATTCATGGAGGATAGGTCCATCAATGGCTATTAGCCGGGATGGTGGCCCTAGCCTCTGTTTGCCAGAAGCTGGGAATGAGTAGTAGGGGATGGATCACTTGATGATTACCTGTTCTGTTCATTCCCTCTGGGGCACCTGGCATTGGCCACTGTCAGAAGACAGGAGACTGAGCTAGATGGAACCTTGGTGTGAACCAGTACGGCCATTCTTATTATCTTATGTTCTAATTTTGCTGTTTATTGATCAGGAGTGAAATCCTAGCCTCATTGCAGTCTATAGCAAAACTCACATTGATTTCAGTTGGTCCAGTGGTTGACTCCAGACACAAACTGATGACAGAAAATAGTTATGAACTGGGATCTTAGATTATTGCTTCTATGAAATGTTAGACTTTGTGTGATTTGGTTTTTCATAAAGATGGAGCTAATCTACATATTTGTTTATTTGAATACCAGTGCCTGCCCACATTGCAAGACTCATGGCTACCAAGTTGTGCTAACTGGCATAGTGCCCTTATGCTCTGGATAGAGGTCAAACAAAAGTGCATAAAACTATTGTTCACTTGTGACTTGTAAGATATGAGCTCTTGTCTTCAGCAGTGAAAGGCAAATCCACTAACCCACTCTCCAATATATTATTAAAAGAAAACTATTATTATAATTAATACTGACAAAATAATGTGCAACTGAGTGTTAACTTAACTTAGTATGAGTGTTAGAATGTGAAGCCAGCATGCGTTTGTAGACTATTCCATGCCTCCTACCTCTGCATGCCATCCAAACATTTCTTATCCCTCTTAAATTCTAGTACAAAATATATAATTAGATTGAAGCTAAAATGAGCTTTCCAGGTGCCATCTTCTAAAGTTGCTTTAATTGCAGCTATTACACTACAAGTTCCCCTGGGCAGCACTTATAATTCAGTTAGTAGTGTCTGCAGTTTGTTCTAAATTCTTACTACTTAGAACATTTTGGTATGTACACTTCATGAAGAAATTGATATTGGTTTCTCTAAAGCATCCATCTTTATATTTTAGGGTACTGCATTGTTGCTGTAACAGTTTGTTTTGCTAACATCCAGGAGATATTTATAGCATGGTATCTTTTAATAAAAAATGAATATAGAGAATTTACTAACTTTCAACACTTATTGTCAGGACACAATTATTCCTGGATCTGCATTTTTCACTAACAAGCTGTTTTAACTTGGCCATGGCCCATAATCTCAGTTTTCCCCATCTGTAGAATGAGGATAATAATCAGAAGCAGCTTTCAGGCATAGGCAAATCAGCTGGCTTCCAGGAGCACCAGATTCTATGGGATCCTCTCATTGCTGTTAACATCAAATGCAGTTTGCATGTGTGTAATCACTTGGCTCATATTTCTGCAGGGTACTTCAGCAGGTGCCTAATTTTTATTACATGAGTAGTCCCATTGAGTCAATGGGACAACTCACAAACTTACATTTAGGCATCTGCTTAAGTACCTGGGTAAGAGGAATGTAGGTGATGCCAGGGAAAAGGGTAATAGGAAAAGAAGGTTCAGTGACTAATGTGTTACTCCTCCATTAGCTACAGTCCTGTCCCAAATATCAGAAAATGGGGGGTGGGGAGATGGCAGGATTTCATTAGCCAATTGGGAGATTTCCTATGAAAAATTCATTTTTTTTCTGAGCTCCCTTCTCTGCCCACAACCCAGGCACACAGCTTATTCCCTTAAGTTTAGTGCACTGCTTTTCTGCTATGTGCTGGAAAGCCATCCTTGCCACCTGCCTCAGAGCAAATTAAGAAGTTTAGGTTGTAGTGCTCCCCACTATTGAACAGGAGAAAATCTGGCCAGACGCTGAGATGACCATTCTGTCCTCACTGTAAATTCAAGGAAAGATCCCCTTTTGACAGACAAGAAGCATGTGAAGAATGAGACAGTTGTGTATTTTTATATAAGTATCATAAGCATCTCAGTTTACCTCTTTGATATTATCCTGCCTGAGTACATAGAGTTAAATCAAAGGAGAGAGTTGGGAGGAAGCAAACAGGAAATGAAAATGATAGAGATAAGGCTTCTTAAGGGAACAATGGGGATAGCTATTAACAGAGGAATATCTCTGCCTGACTTCAGACAGGCTAGCAAGGTTTATCCTTCCCAGCCCTGAGTCTAGGATAAAAGGGAAGTGTCTTAGGGTGCTCTCCCTCAGTTACCCTCTTCTACCTATTTATTTCACTAGTCTAGAGGGTCACTGTGAGGTTTCAGGTAGGCTTCCTTCCCTGGTTGTGTTTCCATCAGTCTCACACTGCAGGAACCAGGAGTCTACATCCTACCTCCTTGGCATGGTCAACATTCAAATAACTCCATCTCATGAGGGCAGTAGACCATCAGCCTATTCTTGGAGCTGGGTTACAGCTCCATGAACCTCTTTCCCTTTGCAGCAGGAGTTCACAGCACTCTCTCTCAGAGCAGAATTAGAATAGAAGCAGTTTCCCACCTTGGACCAGGAGGCTAGGCCCCTCCTCTTGGGATCATGTTCAAGTATAAGAAATCTCTTCCTCTTCCTTGGGCTGGGTTGCAATTCCTGCCAACTAAGACCTGAGGCAGCATCTCTCCAGCTGACCTCATTTTATACTCAACCCCTTTACCTTGGAGCAGTCAGCAGGTAAGCTTATTCCTCCTGTTAGCATCCCCTTCTTGTGAGGGAGAAGGCAGCATATATACTACCCTTCTTCCCAGGGCTCATGCCACCTGGCTGGGAGATAGGGGAGGTCTTCCTTACACTACACTACAGGGTTCCTGGTCTCTTATAGAGACACTAGTCCTTTCCTTTCTCTGCTCCCACACCCTCTCCATCAATAATTCCCATGGTCTGCTTTGCTCTTCCCATTCCAGCTATTTCCTAGACCTTTTTTTCATTATAAGTTCCTGGAACAGGGTCTTCTGGCCCCCTCTAGGCTTAAAGGGCCAGTATACTCCAATACTAAGCCATTGGTGAACCACAAGCCTAGAAAACAAAGGGAGAGTGATTGGGTTATTATCAGTGTCTAGAGATGAGTCTAACAGACAGACCATGCTGCAACAGCACAGTTTGTTTCTACCAGCTCAGAAATGGAGGTAACTGGACTGAGTGAAGTTTTAGGTAAACAAAGGTATATTTGTAGGCCTATATCATTGTTGTCCTTTGCTTTGGATGCTATAACTTTGGGTAAATAAGTAGTTATTTGTTTTGAAGAAATTGTTTGAGTCACTTTAGTTAATTGTTGTCAGATGTTCCTGAAGGAAGAGGACTTACAGGCACCAAACACAGTGAGTCTGGCATATGAACACATTTGGGAAACAGGAGATGCTTCTCAGAGACCCATTACCAGTGAAGTTGAAGGGGTAGGGTCCACCCTTGAGAGCAGTGCAGGAGGCCAGTCCTGTTCTCTGAGGGGTTCACTTAAGAGGGACTAAAAGGGCCTAAGGCACAATTTGTCCTGTAACTGTGACAGAGCCTTGTATGCTGAAGACAAAATAAATCATCTTTTAACCACTGGATGGACTAACCAAATGCTGCAGCATGTAAGTGTTGGCACTAAATCAAGGGAGGCTACTCCAGCCCTTGTAGAGAGGCTCTAGTGCTCCTTAAGGACCTTTAAAGAGGATACATTTCTCCCTGTCCCCACAATACTCGGGATATCCCATCTAGTCCAGTTATTCAGATGGTGAAATGGGACCAGGATTATAGGAAGCTATGCTGTGTAATACCAGAGCAGATGTTGCTCAGACCATGGAATTTTACATGATTTTGATCATGGATATCCCCATGAATTATAATTCCTTGTCACTGCGCATTGTTTCTTTTTTCAATTTGGCACTTATGTGGAAGAGCAATATCCTTATCTGCAGGAACAGACAACTTCAGCTTAACAGGGTGAGAAGAGTGGATGGCTAAGTATTTTAGAAATTTGTCAGAAGGAAAAAGCAAGATTAAAACAATTATCTGTCTCTTCTAAGTATTAGTGCCAATTATACCTGCTAGTTTGCCAGCATTACATTCACTCAGGTTATTAATGACTGGCAACTACCATTTTACTTAGAAAATTAAGCTGATTTTAGTAAACTTTGAAATAAAGATTGAAAGTGAAACAAAATTCAAAAAGTTCGGGGGGAATTTCCAGTTTGTGAAATTTGAGAATGACTTTTTATTCTGATTGGGGATGGGGAATTTTTATATCTATATATTTCAAAGATGGGAAACCTAGTTCCTCCTCAGGCCTAACAGAGACACCAATTTAACTGTCAGTCTAAGAATAGTTTTAGAAACAGCAGCTTGTGGATGAGGAAAGAGGCTTATGTTTCATACATTTAAAAGTAATAAACATAAGATTCCACAACTAATGCCTATCTTAGTTCACCAAGCTGATATCTGCTCCAAGTTTCAGCTATTGTACACCTAAAGGCACTATATAACCCTCCTTGATTATGAAATTGTATTATACCAGTACCTTCTAGAACTCATTTCTCAATCTTTGATTGTAACAATTAATGTAGAAAGACTAAGAGCTCAGTTCCAGGGAGACAGGGACTGGAGAATATTGGAGAGATGTCTGAGAAGAGTCCTTTGGGAGGGAGGGGAATATTACAGTATCGGGTACATTTTCTGTTTTGTGTTTTCTGACTCATCGCTGAACTCCTGAGCTGTCTGTGAACATTAGTCTCAGAACATTAATTTAATAATTTTGCACCAAATGATTGTTCAAGGGGTGACTGTGACGTTCCCCTCTGGTGTTGTCTGGACCAGTGATCTGCTAGGTCACTCCAGTCCTCTACTCTGGGAGCCAGCCTTACCCTGCTATGCTGTGAGAACCCCCACTCCCGGGCTGTTCATGCACAGCCTCTAGCATGTAAGCTTCTCTCAGTTACATGAATGAGCACTTTTGGCTAGCTGCTGCTCCGATTGTTCAGCCAAATGACACTAGCCAATATCTCTGGTCCCAGACACAACCCTAGGAACCTCCTTCTTGCAGTGTCCAGTTATGCCCACTGGATTCTACAAGCTTATCGATTTCTTTGTTAAATTGACAATTTCATATATGTTCCAGGCTTGTTATCCCAAGGGGAGTCTCTGATATACTTCAAAACAAATGCACTGCTTCACGTAGAATAATTAAGCAATGTGTTTGCAAACACCTAGAAGATAATGTGATAAATAAGTCAGCATGGATTTGTCAAGAACAAATTGTGTCAAAACAACCTGATAGCTATTTTTGACAGGGTAACAAACCTTGTGGATACAGGGGAAGCAGTAGTTGTGGTATATCTTGACTTTAGTAAGGCTTTCGATACTGTCTTGCATGACCTTCTCATAAACAAACTAGAGAAATACAACCTAGATGGAGCTACTATAAAGTGGGTGCATAACTGGTTGGAAAATCATTCCCAGAGTGGTTCACAGTCATGCTGGAAGGGCATAATGAGTGGGATCCCGCAGAGATCTGTTCTGGATCCGGTTCTGTTCATATCTTCATCAATGATTTAGATAATGGCATAGAGAGTACACTTATTAACTTTGCTGGGAGGGGTTGCAAGTGCTTTGGAAGATAGGATTATTATTCAAAATTCTCTGGACAAACTGAAGAAATGGTCGGAAGTAAATGGTCTGAAGGATGAAATTCAATAAGGACAAATGGAAAGTACTCCCCTTAAGAAAGAATGATCAGTTGCACACATACAAAATGGGAAATGACTGCCTAGTAAGGAATACTGTGGAAAGGAATATGGGGGGTCATAGTGGATCACAAACTAGGAGTCAACAATGTAACACTGTTGCAAAAAAAGCAAACATTATTCTGGGATGTATTAGCAGGAGTATTGTAGGCAGGACACGAGTAATTCTTCCGCTCTACTCCGTGCTGATTAGACCTCAACTGGAAGGAGTATTGTGTCTGGTTCTAGGCACCACATTTCAAGAAATATGCGGACAAATTGGAGAAATTCCAGAAAAGAGCAATAAAAATGATTAAAGGTCTAGAAAACATGACCTGTGAGGGAAGATTGAAAAAAAGTTTAGTTTGTTTAGTCTGCAGAAGAGACAGGGCCACCCAGAGGATTCAGGGGGCCTGGGGCAAAGCAATTTCAGGGGGCCCTTCCATAAAAAAAAGTTGCAATACTATAGAATACAAATTGCCCCACTCCCCCCCCCCCGGTGGCCCTGGGGAAAAATAAACATTTAAAAACCTTCCGCATCTCGGCACAAACCCAGTTTTGAGAACTTCTTTTCAAGTCACCTTTACAAGGTATCACTGGTTCTCAGCATCAGCTAGTGCTAAAAGGCACTAAAGCTCATTAAAATCGTTGGACAAATATTTTCTGTCAAAACTTTTTTTGGATAGAAAACTAGGGGATTTAAAAAGCAGAAAAAAATCATGGACAATGTCTGCTTTCCTTCAAAATTTATTGTGGTTTTTTTTAATTGAAAAGCTGAAATTAGTCTGCCAAAACCTGAACATGGTTTGAGGTTTCAGAAGTGTGTGGCCAAATATTTGCTGCTTGCTGTGTTTGATTGTTTAAAGAAACAATAAAAAAATTCTGCTTTAAAAAAATCCAAAACTTTTGAACCACCTCAGCTTGTGACCAAACGCCTGAGCCCATCCAGTCAGAGATTTTTCCAGGTTTCTGATACTCTGCTGGCTTCCTTGACTCATAGCTGTCTCCATAACTTTGGGTTCATTTAAGTTAGAACATAAGAATGGCCATACTGGGTCAAACCAAAGGTCCATCCAGCCCAGTATCCTGTCTACTGACAATGGCCAATGCCATATGCCCCAGAGGGAGTGAATCTAACAGGTAATTATCAAGTGATCTCTCTCCTGCCATCCATCTCCACCCTCTGACAAACAGAGGCTAGGGATACCATTCCTTATCTATCCTGACTAATAGCCACTAATGGACTTAACCTCCATGCATTTATCTGTTTCCTAGAGACTGACTCCATGGGATCCCTCACAAACTGGAGATGGTTACTGTGGGTTTGTCTTTAGTATAGCTTATGTACATACTCCACAAACTGAGCATTTGAGCTTGTTCCAGAATCTGGGATGAGCCTATGTTGTGAAAACTGAAATGCTCAAAATAGCACATGCATGTGAATGGACATAGTACTAAAATTAAATTAACCCAGGGGGTCTCAAACTGGAGGTCGGGACCCCTCAGTGGGTCAGGAGGTTATTACTGGGGGTCGCGAGCTGTCAGCCTCCACCTCAAACCCTGCTTTGCCTCCAGCATTTCTAATAGTGTTAAATATTTTAAAAAGTGTTTTTAATTTATAAAGGTGGGGTCACACTCAGAGGTTTGCTATGTGAAAGGGGTCACCAATACAAAAGTTTGAGAACCACTGAATTAATCCCTCTAATCCCTCTGGAGCCTCGGGGAATGCAGTGCAGGAGGTCTCCCTTGGTAGGGTTAAGAAGGAGGTAGGTGGTGTAGGATATTGCTCTTCTCATGTGATCCCTCCCCCATGGCTCTGTTGGCTCTATCACTGTTAATCTAAAGTGGCTAATTTTAAATGAAGCTGCTCTCCCCTGACATGAATCTCCCTATGACACTGAAATTAAATGTAGATTATAATTTGGCATTTATAGTGAAAGGGATGGTAGCCTTAAGGGAAAAAAATAAGTGTGGCTCTTTGTGTTAAATAGCTGTCTGCAAGCCTCAAACTGCTGAATGAGCTTTAGGGTAGGGAAGGCTGTGCCTCCCCAAACAGCCTGGCCCTGCCCCTTATCTGACCCCCACCCACTTCCTGCCCCCAGACTGCCCTCCTCAGAATCCCTGGCCCATCCTGTTCCTTGTCCCCTGGCCACCCCCCCAAGACCTCGCCAACCACCCCCCCAGGACCCCACTCCCCCACAACCCCCCCCCCGCTCCCTGTCCCCTGACTGCCCCGATCGCTATCCACACCCTCCGCGAGTCCTGACAGATCCCCAGAATGCCCACGATCCAACCCCCCATTCCCTGTCCCCTGACCGCCCCCCCCCAACCTCTACCCGCTCCCTGTTCCCTGACTGCCCCTTATCCAACCCCTCCGGCCACAACCCCCTTACCATGCCGCTTACCCCCCCCCTCTCCTGGAGCCTCAGCACACCGTGTCCAGGAGCAGCCCTCGACAGCGCTGCAGTGGCCTGGCTCCTGTGGGACCTGAGCTCGCAGCCCCGCCCCCTTACCACACGGCTCCGAGTGGGAGGTGCTCAGGCCCCACCCTCTTACCATGCAGCTCCGAGCAGGAGGAGCTCAGGCCCCGCCCCCTTACCATGTGGCTCTGAGTGGGGGGGCGCTCAGGCCCCGCCCGAGCCACGCTGCTTTAGCTCTGTCCAGGACGTGGCATGCTGAGGCGCTGGAGAATGGGGGAAGGCGGAGGCGGGGCTGGGACTGGGGCTGGGGGGATCCTCCAACATTCTTGTGGGGGCCCCTGTGGGGCCCAGGACCTGGGGCAAATTGCCCCACTTGCCCTCCTCCCCCCCCCCGGGTGGCCCTGAGAAGAGAAAACTGAGAGGGGACATAACAGTGTTCAAGTATATAAAAGGATGTTACAAGGAGAAGGGAGAAAAATTGTTCTTCTTAACCTCTGAGGATAGGACAAGAAGCAATGGGCTTAAATTGCAGCAATGAGTGATTTAGGTTGGACATTAGGAAAAACTTCCTAACTGTCAGAGTGGTTAAGCACTGGAATAAATTGCTTAGGGAGGTTGTGGAATCTCCATCATTGGGGATTTCTGAGAGCAGGTTGGACAAACACCTGTCAGGGATGGTCTAGATAATACTTAGTCCTGCCTTGAGTGCAGGGGACTGGACTAGATGACCTCTCAAGGTCCTTTCCAGTTCTATGATTCTAAGAAATTAATAAACAAACACATTTATTCACTATAAAAGATAGCCAGGCTCTCCCCTTTCATCAGTGCTTCAGTGTCTTGGTGGGTGGTGTCTGTAGATGGAAGTGGAAGAGAGAGGAAGAACATGGCATATGTCTCTCCCTTTTATCAAGTTCTTTCTTCCCTCATGGCTTTGCCCTCTTTCCCCTCTCCCCCCCCGCCCCCAGTCAGGTGAGCATTACCTCATCGTAGTCCCAAACTGACCAAGGGAAGGGGAGTGACGCACTCAAGAGTCCAACAGATCATTTGTTGCTGCCTAGGCCAGTGTCCTTTGTTCCTGTGAGGCTGGGTTGGGTTTGTACCATACATGCCCTGGTGAGGTGTGAACTCCTCCTCTGTTCCTGGGGAGTTTTGCCTGGGCTTATTTTAAGCCACGAGGACACATTTTCAGCCTCATAACTATATACATGAAATTACAACCTAAAACATTACTATAACAATGCTCAGTGCATCATGAGCCTTCTGAAGACACCCAACATGACAAACTTTGCTTTGGTTACTACACAATCATATTACAAGAATGAACATGGGGGTGCAGGGTGCTTTCCCCAAGATACAGTGTGTCACAGTGACATCTTTCTCCAAATTTTTGTAATGGCAGCTATTCGGCTCAGTATCTCCAGAAGCCTCTCTTCTGCTTCCACTGACACTGAAGTAAAAATTCAGATACTCTGAGATCACAGATCACACAAAATTTAGCTTGGAGATCAGTCAGAACCCAGAAGAAATCTCCAAGTGTGTGACCCACAATTCAACCACAGATAGAATGGGCTGGGCCATTAAGTGGGCTGTAGGTCCCCAAGGGGATTGATAGATCTAGGTGAAAATAAACATCCTGTCAAGAATTATTGTACAATCTTCTTTTCTTTTACAGGGATGGTCCATTGACTCTTGGAAGTGTGTGTGTGTGTGGGGGGGGAGGGGGTGTTGTTGCTTTTTCCCTTCTGATTTGGCTTGAGAAATATTTGAAGATTTAGAACTTTTGTCATATAAGTCATTCACTCATTCTCCCTGATACTTTGTGAATAGACACGCATACATTTTAATTTGGAAGGTGGTTTATATTGAACTATTTGTTAGGATCAAATCTTGAAAGATATACCCATGGAGGCTACTTTCCATATTGAATGAGCCAAATCATCCTATTACTTTTAATTAGGTCTGATAAGAAAGGTAAACATAACAAATGAGTAGGCAGACCATGTTAGCAGTTTCACAGGAAGAATTAGGAGTAAATACACTGAGCCAATTGCTATCTCCTTGGCAGAGGATCGCAGTACCATTTTATCCAAATCTGAATAAAGATGAGTCATTAATGAAGTGGAATTGGATTTCACTACTGAAGTTTATGGTTCTTCCAATCCTATCTGAAATGTGTTTCTTTGGGTGCTTAACATGTCCTTTGGTAAAGTCATCACTTTTATTTTTTTGTTCAGTTTGGCTTTGTTAATACTGTATTGACAAAAGAGGGATCTTTTCTCCTTTCAAAATATTGAATACTACTACTGATATGAAATGTGCAGCTATGAACAGGAGAACAAATACCTTAGGTGAAGTGTTGAAAATGAACACTTTATTCTTAGAGCTTAGTTTTTCAGAAAGGGATGTGTAAGATTTACACCTGTATATGAAAGTGAAATTACCATGACTGCTTACATAGATTTCATGTTTCTCTATGCAAATAGCTTCTAAAATAGCTAATGGCTATTTGTGCATTTAATATCTTACCTATGTGCATTATCATCATAGTTATGCAAGTTGTTGTTTGCTTGTGATTCTGTACAAATTTATGTGTGGACAGACAATCTTTCTTTCTGAAAACGTGTGTCTGTGAATGAGAATTTTCAGACATAAATAAATTAGGATACACTCACAAAAGTAAAATGCTTACTCAGAGCTGTTTCTTTGATTTTTTGGTACGGCATTAAGGGTCAAGACCATGATTTGCCCTAAAACCTACCCTTTCACATGCTACCTTTTCATCATTGTCTTTCATACATTCTGCCATAAGTTACCAGTGACTAAAATATTTATAGATTTATTTAGACTTTAGAATTCTTCTCCCGGAATACTGCAAAGGAGAAATGAAACACACATGTTGAGAATATTATGTCTAATTGTATAGTGAAGTGTACAAGTGAACTTTGCTATACTATCATGGTTTATCCTTTAATCCGAATTAATTGTTCCATTTTAAAAAAATTAGAAACCTCAACCTGTTCAAAGAGAAATCTGTGACATTTATATACCCCCAAACAAAAAAATTATGTTACTTCTTAGATTGTATGGGCCAGATCACAATCAGGAGTACATTGACTTCATAGAATCATGGAATATCAGGGTTGGTAGGGACCTCAGGAGGTCATATAGTGCAACTCCCTGCTCAAATCAGGACCTAATCCCCAACTAAATCATCCCAGCTAGGGCTTTGTCAAGCCTGATCTTAAAAACCTCTAAGGAAGGAGATTCCACCACCTCCCTAGGTAACCCATTCCAGTGCTTCACCATCCTCCTAGTGAAATAGTGTTACCTAATATCCAGCCTAAACCTCCCCTACTGCAACTTGAGACCATTACTCCTTGTTATGTCATCCGCTACTACTGAGAACAGTCTAGATCCATCCTCTTTGGAACTCCCTTTCAGGTAGTTGAAAGCAACTATCAAATTTTCCCTCATTCTTCTCTTCTGCAGACTAAATAATCCCAGTTCCCTCAGCCTCTCCTCATAAGTCATGTGCTCCAGCCCCCTAATCATTTTTGTTGCCCTCCGCTGGACTCTTTCCAATTTTACCACATCCTTCTTGTAGTGTGGGGCCCAAAACTGGACACAGTACTCCAGATGAGGCCTCACCAATGCCGAATGGAGGGGAATGATCACGTCCCTCGATCTGCTGGCAATGCTCCTACTAATACAGCCAAAAATGCTGTTAGCCTTCTTGGCAACAAGGGCACACTGTTGACTCATATCCAGCTTCTCGTCCACTGTAACCACTAGGTCCTTTTCTGCAGAACTGCTGTCAAGCCACTCGTTCCCTAGTCTGTAGCAGTGCATGGGATTCTTCCGTCCCAAGTGCAGGACTCTGTACTTGTCCTTGTTGAGCCTCATCAGATTTCTTTAGACACAATCCTCTAATTTGCCTAGGTCCCTTTGTATCCTATCCCTACCCTCCACTAAATCTACCATTCCCCCCAGTTTAGTGTCATCTGCAAACTTGCTGAGGTTGCAATCCATGCCATCCTCCAGATCAGGGCCAGATTTCAGATGTGTGGGGCCCGATTCTAAAGCGATTGAGCTGCTGCCGAAGATTGCGGCGGCAATCTGGTGGCAGCTCAATCAGTTGCCACTGTTTCCGGTGGCACTTTGATGGAGGGTCCTTCCTCGGCAGCAATTGTCTTCCGGAGCCTTACCTTGTGGGGCCCCCCTTCCGGATGATGTGGGGCCCTCTTAGATGCTGGGCCCAATTCACAGGAATCGGGGGAATCGGCCTAAAGCCGACCCTGCTCCAGATCATTAATGAAGATATTGAACAAAACCGGCCCCAGGACCGACCCTTGGGGCACTCCACTTGATACCGGATGCCAACTAGACATGGAGCCATTGATCACTACCCATTGAGCCTGACAATCTGCCAAGCTTTCTGTCCACCTTATAGTCCATTCATCCAGTCCATGCTTCTTTAACTTGCTGGCAAGAATACTGTGGGAGACCGTATCAAAAGCTTTGCTAAAGTCAAGGAATAACACAACCACTGCTTTCCCCTCATCCACAGAGCCATTTATCTCATCATAGACTTTAGTGGAACTAAACTGATCTATACCAGCTGAGGATGTGATCCATTATTTCTATTAACAGATAAAAAATACTAAATTTAACTTAAAGTTGCATGGTATTATGATTACATACTAAACAATGTTAGAGTTTAAAGAACATAAGCATTTTAAAGCATGAACATGAAGAGTTAATAGTATATGATATTCAAATTAACAGTTTAAACAATCCAATGCATAATTGTACAATGCCCCATTTCCCATATTTTTAAAGTGCCCCTAATTCTGCCCATAGACCCACCCAGCCTCAACCCATAGACCAGAACCTTTTTATACCCATACACATGGTTTTATATACTTTTCCCATATGGGCTGGCAGTTCTCAAACCCATACCAAAAGTATATGAACTACAGACAGCTATAAACCCACTTCCAGTTCACCCACCTAGTTTTAACCAGAGATAACACTCTACATATACAGCTCATAAGACAGGTTTTCCCCATCACAACTACTCACTGTAGTCAAGAGACCACAATGTCACATCTTATTCTCAATATACAGTATAGAAACAAGATTTCCTTCACTCTAATATAAAGCAGAAAATAAAGTCTACTATATCCACCCTCATATTGAGACTTGAAATTTCCATTATAGATTCCCTATTCGCCCTCTTGTTTCTGGATCAGAGACACCCAGGTCCAGACATGACAGTTGTAGTGAACACAAGAGTGAATCTTCATTCAGGCTGCTGAACACAACGAGACCCTGTAGATCTTAGTCTATGAACTAGAGAGACATGGCCTAAACACAACTTGAGCAAATATCCTTCATCCTGGAAGAGATTTCTGACTTCATTATAACCATCTTCATCCAATCCACTCTGCTTATTTAGGTCAAAGACCTCAGAGACCCATTCAACAATTAGCTATTACATTATTTATTTCCTTATAGAGGAAAGGAGGGAGTCAGTATAGGCTATATCCAAAACCGATTGAAGTTAATGAATTCCTTTTCATTGACTTTCATGGACTTTTGATCACACTTTATGTTTATAAAAATTTCATTTCATTTCATTAATTATTAAATTTTTTAATTTACATTTTGTTATAGTGTTGTATTAGTGTTATAATGAGATCAACAGTGAGTTTATGTATAGTGTAGTGAGTTTTATTTATGAGTAGTGAGAAGTGATTTTGTGACTGTATTTGTGTTTTGTGTTTGTATGAGGTATTTGTTTATTATATAATTAATCTACCTTTAATATAATAAATTATTTTATTTTAAATTTTGTTTGAGATTTTTTTTTTTTTTTTTTTTTTTTAAACCTTTCTACTACTCTTCTTAGACTTTTTTCTGATTTTGATTTTGTCTTTTTTACCCCCCCATACCAAGTTTCACCTCACTTAAACTTAAAAACACAAACATAACAAATAAATAAAGTCACACCACCATTGTGATGGCTGATTCTCTCCTGCTGCCTGGGGGGGACAAGGGTACCACTGAGCCCCCCAACCCACCAGCCTGGGCTCCCTCTCACACTGTGCTGCTGTGACAAATTGCTAACTCTCCAAGCTTGCTCTTTCACTCAGCATATAAACAGGTAGGGGCACAGCCAACTATTGTAACATGCAGACAGGCTTTCTGACCAGCACTGGCATGGGAAGGCTATACAGCTAGGACACTTACCAGCTTCTCAGGCACACCCCCCCCCTCTGCAGAATAAGCCCAAAATTATACCATCTTGCGCTGCACAGAGATCTGTACAGCAGAAGCTCATGAAATTACCCCCTCCCTCCCTCCTCAAAAGGAATACAATATTAACAGCAAAAATAATCCAAAAACCCCCACCGCAAAGCAACAACACAACAAAATTTTTTTATTTTATAAAAATATATATATATATAATATAAGATAAGCAAATAGACAGATCAGAGCACAAAGCAAAAAAAAAAAAAAAAACACAAAAAATAAAAAAATAAAGATAAATGATGGATAGTGGAAATTATCATAATATAATTTGGTTTTTTTAGTGTTGGCAGTTTGCAGAGATTCAGCTGCATTGCTTGCTTTGTTTTGCCCCCAGATACTTCTTTCTTTTCAGCCTGGGTTTTCTCCTAGCCTGGGCCTTTCCTTTCTTCCAGTTCAGTTCTTGCTACTCAGGTGTTTCCAACAGTCTCCTTTGGGCAGGGAGTCTGTGAAGAAGAACCACAATGATGTCATTCCTCTGCCTTGAATAGCTTTTGCATATGGCGGGAAATCTTTGTCTCCAACTTTAGTTCTCATGCCTTTCAGTGGAAAAACACTGATATTCTATGATGGAGTCCAGTACCAGGTGACTTTTAGGGCCATAGCATCCATGAGTCAGAAGCTGTTTGTAGCATCCACAGAAAGGCTCCCCGGTGGGAGATTAGCATCTTCTAAGGTCTATTTTTCTCCCTAATGGCCCTTCCAGACAGACATCTAGACTGATTGCATTCTGTCTAGTGGGCATTCCCCAGATGTAAAAACATTTGTAATAGATGCAATAGACAATATTCCTAACTTCAGATATCAAAATGATGCATGCATACAAATAGGATAATCATATTCAATGAATCATAACCTTTTCGATGATATCTTACATGACCTATCTTGCATAAAATACATCATAGTTATGCCATAATCATATCATAATAATATTACTATGGATAATATGGGGCCCAATGCCACAACTATTACTATTACTTGCTTTACCATACAATTATAAAATAAATCAACTGGAATATAAATATTGTACTTACATTTCAGTGTATAGTATATAGAGCAATATAAACATTTTATTAACTGTATGAAATTTTAATTTGTACTGACTTTGCTAGTGCTTTCCATGTAGCCTTTTGTAAAACTAAGCAAATATCTAGATGAGTTGATGCACCCCTGGAAGTCCTCTGCATACGCCCAGGCATACATGTACCCCTAATTGAGAACCACTGTTTTAAACAAACTGTATTATTCCTTAAAAGCAGCAAAGAATCCTGTGGCACCTTATAGACTAACAGACGTTTTGCAGCATGAGCTTTCGTGGGTGAATACCCACTTCATCAGATGCAAGTAGTGGAAATTTCCAGGGGCAGGTATATATATGCAAGCAAGAAGCAAGCTAGAGATAACGAGGTTAGTTAAATCAGGGAGGGTTTTCACACCTCAACTGCTAGAACAGGGCCTCATCCTCCCTGATTGAACTAACCTCGTTATCTCTATCTTGCTTCTTGCTTGCATATATATACCTGCCCCTGGAAATTTCCACTACTTGCATCCGACGAAGTGGGTATTCACCCACGAAAGCCCATGCTGCAAAACGTCTGTTAGTCTATAAGGTGCCACAGGATTCTTTGCTGCTTTTACAGATCCAGACTAACACGGCTACCCCTCTGATACTTGTATTATTCCTTGGTCTACATGAGCAGCAGCAACATTCACTTAAAATTACTAAAGATTTTTTTTCTTTTAAGCTCTTTTCTATATTTTTTTAAAAAGTGGCATAATCTTGGTCTGAATGACTCAAAATCCACTTTACAATTAAAGGCATATTTATGATTATAATCCAATTACAAAGGCCACCTGTGGCAAATCTGGAAACAGAGTCCAATCGTCTGATATTAAGGTGAGGTGATAGTCTCTCCAAACCTCGAAGGAAGGTCCGGTGGGACTCAGATGTCCACTATGAACATTACAATAAACAATTAATTTTGTCAATTAACTTTTATAGTTGTCAAATACCAGCCTGTGAGGGTAATGTACAATGATAAAAAGATGACAAAATAACACCATGAGTGGCTTAATTAGACAAGCCTCCTCCCCCCGCAAAAAAAATAGGCTGCCTCTTCACTGCAGACATAACTCTGCTTCAGCTGTGGGGTTTTTCCTATAACATGCTGCACGTTGACACATTCACAAGGCAAAGCAGGCACCTCGCCCAGAATAACAGGGCAGACTGAGTTTCAGCAAGACCTCTGCAATACCTAAGCACAATGGGTCAGGCTAAAGATAAGAGGTTTTTTAAACTTGTTTTTACTTCAGGTCTGTCTTAAGTTAATTTCGCTACATTTCTTTTCAATTTAATAATGGCAATAAAAATGAGTTAAATATTCTGTATGTCTGCACTTAAAGATCATATTAGATGTAAATGGCCTTACTAGCAATGACCCATGGACAAATACCAATAAGTTCAATGAGCTGTGAGTCAATGTTGTCTTTATATGCATTTCAGCATAGCATTTTACAAATGTTTAATACAGAGCACTAAACTGTGCAATTTCCCAAATGACATTAATGACCTATACTTAAAGACCAGATTCTTCCCACCTGAAAAACAGCCCTCTATGGTACACTGTTGAAACAAAACATGTGCTACACTGTATATAGCTGGAATTAGGAAGCTTTCTCAGTGATGTACATGACTTAATAAGTATGCCAAAAGAGACATGTTAACCCACAATAGGCAGCAATCTCATTTATTATCACTCATGCAATGTAGTCAGATTCCACCTCTGGGAACTGAATTGGGAGATATGAGTGAGAGGGAACAAAATATACAAAGATGCAGAAAGATCTGTAATATTGGAGCAAAATGAGATTCAGCTGGAAAAATGCACGTTAGTATACTAAAGGAACACAGATTTTCACTAGAAGGCAAAAAACAGAAAAGTGGCAATGGTGAGAGAGACATAGGAGTGCTGGTGGACAGTAAGTTAGATGTGTTTGCTTTGTGATGTGGCATCCATAAGTCAATGGGCATTTGGATTGCATAAGCAAAGATGTATCACATGGAAGCCAGAAAGCTAAGATTTCTTCTCTGTAGCTCTGGTCAGAGCATAGCTGGAATACAGCATTGGCTTCTGTGTACTTGATTACCATTTACAAGTTGAAAAGAGTTCAGAGGAACAACACTGAGGAACATACAGCTGCAAATTTGTGAGTAAAGGGCAAAGACCCAGATTTCCAAACTTAAGTGTGTAAAGTCAGGGTAATCAATTTATATGTAGGTACCTTGACAAGTCTAATGAGCAATTGCAGCTTTCTTTTAATTTAAGTCAGTTGAAGATCCTCAATACTTCTAAAAAATATGTTTAAGGTTCATAACTATGAATTTAAATGCCTACTTTCAGAGCCTAAACCCAGTTTTACTAAGTTTACCCAATGTTATTAGAGACAGAGTTGGTAGCAAGTAGTTAAGGTTATCTGACACTTCCCACAATAAGACTATTTCCAGTTGCTTATAACTTTGCTAAACTTTAACCATTTAGGTCACAGCATTTGGCCAAGTTATAAGCATCTGAAAAATTTCAGTTTGCACATGCTCAATGGAGGCTTGTTAGAGTTTGGCAGCTAAATTTTATGAAGATTCTGTCTTTATTGGGCATACTCCAGCCCTGGACCTGAGGGATTGAGCAGGACTTTCAATGAAAATGTTGCTACAAGCTGCTGTGGCTTTGAGAGCAACAAGACTGTCTCATCAGTGCTCTGAGCCCAGTAGTGAGGAGAAGGAAGTGACCTGATTCAAATTAATTCAGAGCAGACAAGAAGAGTATTGGAAAGCAGCCAAGAGAGTAGATTGGAACAAAGAACCTCTGAGGGAGTGGAGGGAGACTGGGGACCCAGCTGGAGGGTGTGGGGTAGAGAGTTGGAATGGGAGGTCAAAGCGGACTTGGACTCAGTTGGGATGGGGCAAGGAGACTAGGACCCAGAGGAGAGGTATGGGGATGGGTAGGCACTGGGAGCCAAGGGACATTTAGTGGAAAAACTAAGCACTCAGAAGATAAGAAGTGCCAGAATTATGGTTGCCTGAGAAACCTTAGTTCAGCCCACATGTGCATATGAATAATACAATCTTTAATTACATCCCAATATTTTTACACAGGACAGATCTTACTGAACAGGATGGATTAGACCAGGGGTTCCCAAACTTGGTTTGTGGCTTGTTCAGGGTAAGCCCTGGGCGAGCCATGAGATGCTTGTTTACCTCAGTGTCCGCAGGTACGGCTGCTCGTAGCTCCCAGGGGCCACAGTTCACTGTTCCCAGCCAATGGGAGCTGTGGGATTAGACTGAGGTAGCCATATTCATGCTCACTAGCAGAAACTTAGAGAAATTTAATAGCAGAATTTAGATGTTTGCAGCTTGCAGGGTTAGGTAGCAAGTGAGTAGATGTTTTAAAAAATTATGTGGCAACTAAGTGTTGGATTTAGAAACCTAACTGACATTTTAGGTGCCTAAATCCCTTTATGGCTCTATCCCTCAGATGTTATAGTAAGGAATGTGATAAATATGCCCCTGAAGAAATTAATAATTCTGTCTCCAGAACAGTGTTTGAGTAGTGTGCAGTAAACAAGGCCTGAAGTGTCCCACTGAACAATAAGGATAACATGAAATATGTATAGCTTCTCATTCAGTGATCCATCCATATTATACAATGAACAAGGCAGGGGTCCTGTGGAAAAAATATAAAATATGATCCCATAATTTAAATTGTTAAATTGCAATTGACCAAGTTAGTCAAATTAAGGTTGCAGGGGAGGCTTCATTCTGGTATTTCTTAACTTTTGAGTGCTGGATTTTGCAAGTTTAACATCCATGTAATGTAGATTTTTGTGTGTGTAATTTATATATATGCAGTGTTGTTGTTGGTCCATAGGCCAACAATTTCAAACTTGGATGTCATGAAATTTAGTCACTTCAATTCATAATCAGGAACTAATTG
The DNA here is from genome assembly GCF_016161935.1 of Mauremys reevesii. Lineage (NCBI taxonomy): Eukaryota > Metazoa > Chordata > Testudines > Geoemydidae > Mauremys > Mauremys reevesii. The sequence goes on from NC_052625.1 coordinate 157,273,751, forward strand.
ATGATAGTAACTATATATATACATTACTCTTCTGTTTCTATATTTTTGCATGTGTGATAGCCATCGTGTTGGCCAACACACCAGGAATGGAACTGAGAATCATTAGAACTAAAAATGTGAGTTGCTACAGTTTGAGCTAAAGAGTCAGTACTTGCTATCTTGATGTTGTAACAGCTCAAACCTTTTGTGAATTTGTAACACATTCACCAATTGCTTACATACTTCCTCTCCTTAAAAATAAAACTGGCTTTGAGGATCTGAAGCCTACAGTGGTTTAAAGCCCAGATGTGCCCGTTTATGTGATGATCAGCATCTTAAGCAGTTGAGACAACAGCAGCTGAACTGGGGACCTCTAGAGATAGAAGAATAAACTGTTACAGACAATGTGAGCTTAAGAGTGAATGCTGTATGAGTAGGTGGGCTGCAAAAACATGGATACTGGAGGGACCTGTAACACACTTACTAATGGGCCACATACATAACAAACACACAGTAGTTGTATGGCTAAATGATGACTTGAAGATATCAGAATCTTTCAATATTTGAAAGGGAAACCCCAGAAGATGGGGAGAACCTTATGGAGTTACAATTATTATAACTAGGAGAACCAGGTGAAATAAGAAAGGGAATGTATTGACTCAATATCAGTGACATCTTTTTGACAGTGAGATCTGTTAGATTTTGAAATAGACTCCTAAGGGAAGTGGTGCAAGCACCATTGCTGGACGCATTTGAACTGCTGCTGTTAGCTTGATATAGCACTTAAAAGTACACTTAAAAGAATACATTGGCAATGTGATCAAGTAGCTGGCCTACCCAATCCTTCTCGTATTATAATATAATTAGAGTTGGCAAAATTTGCTTTTTAAGAATTTTGACAGGTGTAGATGTTTGTTTAAAAATATTTTCAGTTTATATATTGAAATTTTCACACTGCAGGAAATTATGAAGGGATCAGACAAAAATTAAGTGATAGTTGACGCTGAGATTCAAAAAAGTAATTGCTAAAATAAAAATTGTCATCAAACGTCAAACTCTAATATGTTCTCAAGCAGCATTTCATACTTTGGCTATCTATACATTTTGAATATCAATGGCAATTAATAGTCCATCTGTATATGGGGAAATTGATACTTACCAATAAATCTAATTTTTCCAACTCTAGATATAACTTTGTAATGTGTAATATAACTTTGGTCAGTGTTGCTCTATGGTAATCATCTACCTGTTCAATAAGAAAAATAGGAAAAGGGTCAAAGTATAGGCCAAGTAATCATAAATCCCATTGACATCTTTGTAATCTGTTTGGAACTGAGTGGTTTTTTACTTCTACTGAAGTCAGTGGAAATGGAAGGGACTCAGTACCTCATAGGAGAGCCTAAAACAAGGAGTGCAACCTAGAAGAAAACCCAAGTAATTGCTTTTTTAACTCAGTTTTCACTATATGTAAGAGGAATAACATAATGTAAACCCCAAGTAGTTTTGTGCAAGAAGCAAAGGTATCATTTGAGACAAAAACATGAGGAGGTCTAGAGCAAAGGGTAGGCACTGCAATAAGATAGTGAGAGCATTTGACAACACTATATCTGTTGGTCTGGATGAAATACACCGGGAGAATTTTAATATATTTCCAGGAGTGGAAATAATATTAAATTACGGCAGTCTCTGTAGGTTGATTTGAAAAATGTGAGCGTAGTATCTGCATTTACAAACAGTCCCCTGGATCTTCCTATTATCAGCCAACTATCCTAATGTTCATTATAACCATTATATTGGGAGAAGGGACTCAGTAGTATAAGGATGTCACGATTGTGAAGTGTGACCATTTGGAAGAAAAATGTCTAATAAGTGATCAAAAGCATTTATGAAAATTATACCATGTCAAATAAATGTGATTGCCTTCTTCAAGATAAACATTTCAAGAGATGTAAGGAATGGAGGCGATGTAATACACTGTATGACAATATCCAGAGTACTGGGAGGTGATACAAATGAATAAACATAAAACATAACACAAAACTTGGATCTACATCAGCTGGCTAAAACGGAAAAGTTTTTTGTAAAGGAAAATATAAAGAAAGTCAATGTGTATGATTCAGGGATTGGAAGATAAGACATACAAAGCAACACAGACTTTAATTTATATACATTGATATACAGGAAAAGTGAGCACTCAGCGGGGACATGATCACAGTGTACAAATACCTTCAGGGTATCAATATAAATGAAGGAAGGAATTCACTCAGACTCAGCAGACAGTAGGACAGGGAGCAATGGCCTAAAGCTAAGGAAGGAAATGTACAGTAGATAATAGTAACAACAAAATTCTTAACAGTAAGAACACTGACAGTAAAATATTCAACAACACATCAGAGGAACTTTTAGTGGGGATGGCATATTGGGTAATATTGCAATAATACCGGGGGTGAGATTCCGTGCTACGCCCCTAAGAGATGCAATACAGAATTTGCAGCCCAAAGGGTGAAGGGGACTAATGCACCTTTGCACCCTCACAATTCTGTGCTCAGAGCCATCCCCAATGGACTTCTCTCTCCCCCAAAGGGCTGAATAAGGTAACAAACCTGTCTATTGGCAGCACTGTCACTCAAGGTGTCTCAACCCTTGTCTTGACACAGACCATCAGCCCTGCCTCTGGCTTGCCCCCAACACTGGAGTTAACTTGAGGCTGTGTTCATTAGTTCCTGCACAGGAGGAGTTCTATCTTAGCTGGATCTGGCCCTTTACCCAGCATACAGAAGCCAGAACAGTGTTGAGAATCTCATCCAGGGTGTTGGACTACATAATCCAAGTGTTATTTTCTTACCTTCCTAGTAATATTGGTGAATCTTATGTCAGATCTATTGTTTGAAAAATTTCCATCTTAATATAATACTGTAGTTACTGCATAGATAGTAAATATGAAGATACAGTGGCGAAAGTCAGGCTACATTGCCATTTGAAAGCATCACACATTTTTTTCAATTACATTCAGCAAATGAAATGTTCATGTGTTTTAACATTCATTGACTGAATCACTGAACTGCAAAAACCTGAATGTTTTCAACGAGAAATTGTAGAAAATTGGAGAGTTGCTGTCAAATGTTGATCTTTTTTGAAAAATTCAAATTTAGATAATTTCAATACTTTGCTAGTTTTAAACCCCTCAAATGCTGTCAATTTTTTGTCAAAGGTTTTTTCTCCCTATCAAAAATCAACTTTAAATGAAAAAATACATTTAAAGAACTTCTCTCTGCCAAAGTTTCTGCCTGTAAAATGGGGATAATTATATTAATCTACTTCATAACTAAATAAGAGTGCTCCTTTAATGCAATGACCAGCCATGATAGACTTGGGAATAGAAACTGGAACCCCTCTGGCTTCCAAACTTATGCCTAACTTACTAGAACCTATTGCTTATGAAATATGTAGCTACTCCTGCTTCAGGAGGTTCTTAAATATTCACATGGTAGCTAGTAAATCTATGTGAAATTCAAACTCTCAAAATGTCAAGGATCAAATATTGAATAGAAGAGTGCATTCATCATTGGAGTGCCCCCTCATGACTAGGCCTGGCATAGCAGGTACACCCTTATCAACAACTACTCTGGCCCTGTTGTGGTCCTGGCATGACTCAGGTCTCCAGCCAGGTCACACTTTAGTCCAACTGTTTCTGGGGTAACAAAGTCCAATAAACAAAAATCCAATAAATAATTGTAAAACCTTTTATCAAGTCTTAGGTCCCTGACTCTGGGCCCAGTCATCCTTATACTATTTTCTCTGGGCTCTGAGTTGACTTACATCAGAGACTTTAGGCTACCTTCCTAGTGGCTGGTAGGGGAAGGCCAGGTCCACCCTTTACTTTGGGTTCTAGTCCAGCCACCCTAAGATAAACAACCAAAGTTTATTCTGTCAGATATTTTGCCTCCGCCTCCCTGGACTCCTTCCCATCATTAAACTTTGTTCAGGCTTTTCCCCAATCACCTTCCTGCAGTCTTGGTAATGAGCATCACCTCCCAGGGCTTCTCCCTAGACCTCTGGTTCCTACCCAGGTCAGCCACAGGAGCATGTTCTAATCCTGTATCTTCACTGTCCAGTATCCAGAAAGTAACTGCGGAGTTCTCCCTCTCTCTCTGCAGCATCTCAAATTCCAATCCAAGCACCCCTTAGACTTGACCATCACTACCTCTTGGGATTCATTGTCTTCAGTGTCCTCCTGGCTCAGGAAAATCTGCCTCTGGCCCTAGAGTGCACTCACCCCAGGCTTCCTCTGTCTCAAGACTATCCAGTTTTGGCTTTAGACCCCCAGGCTTGTCTCAGCCTTTGGCCTAAGAAACATCCAGGATACGTCTATACTGCAATGAAACACCCACAGCTGACCCATATCAGCTGACTTGGGCTTGTGAGTCTTGGGGTGTGGGGCTGTAAAAATGTGAATGTAGACATTTGGGCTTGGGCTGGAGCCTGGGTTTTGGGACTGTGCTCTATCACATGGTCTCCAAGCTTGAGCTCCAGCCCAAGTCCTAATGTCTATGCCACACTTTTACAGCCCTGTAACCCAAGCCCTACAAGCCTGAGTCAGCAGACATGGGCCAGTCACAGGTGTTTGTGATAGGATCCCTGGGGTACAACCTGGAACTGGGGTACCACTGTGCCCTCTTAACTCTCCAGCCTGGGCTGTCTTTCACAATGATTTGCTAGTGACAAGCAGCAAACCCCTCCAGGCACTGTTATCACTCAGTATAACAGCATGTGGAGCCTCACATCCAGCCAAATTGCATTAATGCTCCCCGAGACACTCATGAAACACAGAGAAAGGCACCAGCCAATTCCCCCTAGGTCCCAGCCTTTTACCCCAGACCTGCACCATTTTACCTTGGTCAGAAGCCTGAGCAGTTTAAGTTTATTACACAGTCTGCCCCTCCCTCAATGTGGAGAGGAGACACACTAGCCTTTGCAAATTGAGCTGAAATTTCCCAAGCACTTCAACCAAAACACACTGTTTTAGGTAAAATATATAACAGATTTATTAACCATAGAAAGATAGATTTTAAGTGATTATAATTGGTGGGCACATAAGGTCAGAGATAGTGACTAAAGAAAACAAAAGGTAAGTGCACAATCTAAATTGTAAACCTTATTATACTAGGCAGTATTTGGATCAAACAGTTTTCTTACCCCACCTGATGTTGCAGGTAAGTTTTATAGTACTTAATACACAGGCTTCCCTTATAAGCCTGGGACCAGTCTCCTCAGTTCAAATCTTTGTCTTCTCAGTATTCTTGTTGCTTCCAGCATTGGTGGGAGAAGAGAAAGGCCAAAGCATGATGCCACTGTCCCCTATTTTATATCATCAGTACATGTTCCCAGAAGACACTAACCCAGACATGTCCTGATGGGCTTTGCTGAATCACAGAGTTAAACAATCCTCTATTGTGTGATGCTTGCACCTCCTTCTTACAGCATTGTAAATACCTTGTTTATAATTCCCCTGCTGATAAATGGTTGTTTAACATCTTCCTGAGCATGGATCACTTCCCTTGTAGTCACCAGCAAACTTACAACATATTTTAGTAACAATCATACATCAAAATCTCATAATTTCATACACACTAGTGATATATCTATTTTGACAGAACAGTGGGTTTCAGCAGATCATGACCTTTCCTGTGATATCTTACATGGCATGCTTTTTTATGAAATATATTGTAATTAAATGATGGGGTGAATAGGGGTTTCCAGGGTTCTGTTTTGAGGTACAGAGTGCCACAATGTTTAATTGCAGTGTAGACATATCCCCTGCTACTCCTCACCAAGGCTTTCTCTCTGACCATCCTTCCCTGCCCTGTGGGCCTTCCTTTATGAAGACCCAGCTGGGTTTGATCTCCAGGTTTGCCTTAACACCCCTGCAGGTGCCAGCTAGTGGGCTAATGAAACTTAGGCTCCTGTTAACCCCTGGATAATTAGTGTGGTGTATGTACAGTCCATCACAGACCCCACTCTATTTTTATTCAGTCCTTAGACAAAACTCCCACTGTTTTTGAATAGGGATTCCAGCCTTTGGGGAATAAAGACTTCAGAATTAATTGTACTAGAAGGTGATATTACAAGCCAATTTGCAAGGAATAAAATGCCTTAGAAATTTCACAGATAACTTTAGTTTTTGAAGTCTCAGAAGCCATGTAAAAATAATTGGTGAAAGTGTGTGAAATATTTTAGAGATTTTTTTTCATCAATTTTAAACAGCCCTTATAAATATAAACAAAACCATTGCTGCATCTGATCTGGCTGCACAGAACCTTAGGTTATGGAGGAAGGCCTTGACATAGTTAAATGTGCAACCCTTCTAATAACTGAAGAATCCAGTAGTGTCTATTTTTCACACAGGATTTCTTTCCCTTATTATTATTTTTGATTTCTCCAATATAGTCTCCCAGAGTTTATCATGCAGATTACAATATCATATTAACTGTGTTTTAGAACTAGAAAAAAATAAAATGCACCACATGATGTTTGGATGATTGTGTTTTAATCTGTTCTATGTTGCATAATCTCTTTACTAACAATCTGTGCTGCCCAATGTTTTATGAAGTTCTGCAGAGATGACAGATGCTTTTTAATTCCCCACCCTGTTTAGTGAACACTTTAGATGAGCCTTTTACATAAATATACATTAATAATTATCTAACTTTAAAGAATGGGAAAGTTCCAGTTAAGATAGCATCCTGGAGTAAGATCTCTGATTTGAAATAAATTTAAATGTGCAGGCAAGATGCTCCTGATTTAGTAGATAATTAACTGGGAGCATACTAGCAGTTTATCATCTCTGACATGCATCAACTAATTTTGACATAAGGACAAGCTTAGATCAAATACAACCAATATGGGTTCTCTTTAGATTTAAGAGCTCAAAAAGATATGATAGCAAACCCATGCAGGGGAAAAATCAAGATTTCTAAAATAACTATGTTAATGAGGTAATCTCTTTTATATCATTAGATAAATGTCCCTAGTATAGTCTATTTATCTCCCATGTAATTGTGATGGGGTGTATCAACCCTGCACTGGGGCAACAGGGGCTGACCAATCACTGTGGGCCCAAAGGTCCACTGTCCTTCACCCTTGTGGCATATTCAAGGTGGAAGGGACAGATAAAAGGAGACAGCCCAGTTAAGTTAGGACTAGCTGAGCAGGAGGAAGGAAGTGTGCTGCAGGCTCCTACAGAGGAACCGTTGACTCCACAGACTTCTGAGGCCATGGACCCGGTCTATGCTGCAGCGGACCAGATGACCATGGAGACTGATGGGGATGCTGAGCCGCTGCCAGCTGACAAGATGCCCAAGATGGGCTTTATGGTAGGAAGTGACCCAAGGAACCTGTTAGGAGCTGAGGCTTGAAACCTTAATAAGGCACTTAGGGCCATGTGTAGCCAGTGTGTCGGAAGCCAGTGGAGTAGGGTTGGTCTGGGTTCCCTTACACCACCCTGTACTTGCCACTAAATATGGCTACTGAGAAATTTTTATATAGACTGCTTGTTTGCTCTGCCCCGCCCAGGTCATATCCCCCAAACTGCAATTATTTGCCCCAGACAGAGGCCAAGGGGCTATTGACTGTTTGCTCTGCCCTGACCACGGGTCTGGCCTGATTGTGATCACTTGGCTTAGCAGGGAGTCTTGACGACTGTGTGATGGGGTGTATCAACCCTAGGCAAATGGGGGTGACCTCCCAGTGGACAGACCGAGCCCCCATGACAATAATATATTTTTTTTACAATAAATGGATAGTTATACCTGATGTTCTGTAAAGCATCTGAAAAAAACAGACCTTGGAAAAACTTCAACATACCAAGCAAGTTTTCCTTTTTACCAAGAATCTTTCAGTGTTTGGAAACCTTATGAACTAGGGAAATTTAGCTTATAATTACTTAAGAAAACACCAACTACAGCACTTCTGTAATGTAAATGTATAATTCAAGAACAGGTGTAAAAGACAGCAACTTCTACTTTCCAGCTCAAAATGAGTACAGCTCAAATCCAAATCTACAATCCATTATCAAGATATACCACTTAAAATATCCTCAAATTATTACTGACTTGATCTGCAATATCCTTTTTTTTTTGAGGGGGGGAGGGTAAGACCCTTGCCTGCCTTAAAAGGCCCACATTGCTCAGTCATGACTTCAGACAACAGTAGGACAAAATATGTCAGTAGTGTTTTCTCTCCTGCATGTATTCCTAGCAGGTTTATGTCATTAGGCTCAAAGGTACTTGTTCACCAGAGTCTGACATCCCGGTAAACAGCTAAACTCATCTCTACTATGATATTTACACATATTGCAAGTGGATATCCTCTCCATTTGGTATTTGTTTTTGCTGTGTAAATTCTGTACCTTGCCTCTGAAAAAAAATGTATCCAGTATGACATTGCCAGTTACTTTATTAATTCAGGGGACAGAGAGGCAGCAACTGAAGACATTAACAGTATTGAGGCAGGATTTTATTTTATGGCAGCAGTGTATGTATCATGCAGGGCAGACAGCACTTAAGCAAGTGGTAACTCTGGTATGTGGAAATTCCAGCAGACTATGTTAGAATCATTCTGCTGTTCTTTGTGGACTTATTCTAGTGACTTTGATTTCACGGACAGAACCAGTATGAAATGGCCACATTTTAAAAGAGTTAGAGACCAACCACCATGGGCCCTGATTAATGAGGAAAGAGACTGAAAGGGAGTTGGCCCTGGAAGACTTTGAGGAAATTTGTCCCCTGACATCCTACATCCAGGAAGCCTCCCCACTGGTGGGGAGAATGTCACTCCATGCAGGAATGGGGATTGGCTGCAGATCATCTGATTGGCTCTTGTATAATGGGGTGGGACTGAAAAGAGGACAGACATAGCTGAGCCCTCAAAATGTTCTTCTTGCTGCAGTTACTGCTGTTGGAAAGAGTAGGATCAAGTGCAGCCTGGATCTGAGGCTATGGAATCAGCTCAGGGTAGGCATGGCTGCAACAAAGCTGAGGGAACAGTCTAGACCCTGCAGAGGAGCCCAGCCCAGCCCAGTGACCATGGGAACAGATGCTAAGCCATGCAGCAGAGACCAGTGCATAGATCTTAAATAACCTGTATGGGACAGAGAGCTGGGGCATTACAGGGTACTAGCCTGTATATTTAGGCATCAGAGACTTCGGTACATTGTATTATTTCTGGAGTGGGTGTTCATGTGACTCCTTATGATTCCTCCCTGAATTGTCCCTGGTTCTAGTTGAAGGTTTGCCTTTTCCCAGATTAAAGTCTTGTTTTATTATTTTGTTTCTGGAGTTCATTATTGCCTCCCCAAAAGTTGTGGAAAAGAACCAAGAGGCTTGGACCTCCTTGAAGGCAAACGGGATTTTCACAGGCATGTGGTCTGAAATTTGAGATCCAATTTGTAGCAATCTCATGTATCTTGGTGGGAGGAGCAGATGTTGCAGGAGGGAAGAGTTTAGATTAGGCACAAGAAAGTCTGTCTGTGTACACATAGTTTGAATGCAAGCTGCAATTACAGCAACTCTGTATACAGTTCATTTAATAAAGAGCCATCTTAGTTTTCCAAGTATGGAGTTGGAATCTTTTCATGTTGTTATCCACTTAATCAAATCTGGGGTGCCCAATCACACCAGTGTCTCCAGTTTCTAGTAAATCAATGATCCTTTTCCTCTGCCCCCAAACCTAATTAATAGCTGGAACCAGAAGGAGCCAGCTGAATAATTGAATGGAATTTCCACTAAGATAATAAAAGTTCATCACTCAGTTAGGTTATGCATTCAGAGTAGCATTGAAGTAAATGGTAAAATACAACAGTGCATCAAGTTTGCATTTGAGATGTTTTGATACCTATTTTCCTCTTTAAGGGCCAATGAGACTTACATGTACATTTGAAAGGAAGACGGGAACCAAAACTTAACAGCTGATAATTCCAGTCAATATAACTGTTTCTCTTCCACCTCCCAAATATAATAATGCCACAGAGACACTGATAAACCATAGCTCCTATATTATGACAATGCTGCTGTGAAATTATCACTAGCTTATCCAAAATATCAGTCACCCTGTTCTCCACCACTTTGCTCACATCTCCTCATACTTGAGTCCCTTCAGTTGCTTGTATACTCTGACCTTGCCAGATTTAAACTTCTTGTCTCCAGCTTTAGTGCCCTGTGTAACTTTACTGCCACCCTCCTCCCTGCTCTCATTTCCTCTTACTCCCCCTCTTAGAATCATAGAAGATTAGGGTTGGAAGAGACCTCAGGAGGTCTTGCTCCCTCTGCTCATCAAAGTTAGTCTATACAACTCCTTTCATATCCTTTTCCCATACTTGTTTCATGTCTTCTACAGTGCTAAGATGCCAGTTAGTCCCTTCCATGACATCCTGTTCTCATTCTCCTTTCCTTCAAAACCTTCATTATATACCCCTTTGGATAATCCCTCAAGCTTCTTTTCATCCTAAATTCCACAATGTCTCTTCCTTTCTGCTTTCTTCCATCTCATCTTATTTGTGTTTTGCTTTGCTTAGATTGTAAACACTTCAAGTTCAGGAATATGTATTATCTGAACCTTCAAACACTTGTAATGTGCTTTGCCATAACTTCAGTGGAACATATGCAAAATTAAGCACATGTATTTGAAGGATTGTGGCCCATGAATCTATATATGACATCTTCTATTAAAATAAACGAATAAATAATAATAGAAATGACACCTGAGAAGAAATTTAGTAATTTGCTTAATGCAGGAGGAACGAATTGTAATCAACCCAAGCAGGCATTAAATGAACGTTTCCAAGTAATAATAACCTGCATAGTTAGCTTGCTCGGTTTTTAAATAGTGACATGCTATCCAGTCTCCAGCAGATAGTATTCAAGTACATCTAATTGCACATTACAATAGCTACAGTATTTTAGTGTCACAATAATTATGCTACAATTAAGATTAGGTTAACACTATTATAATTGCTTATAACTTTCTTAAATTTATCTTTCTTTCTAAAAGAAATTTTATGCTCAGAGGTGAATTTTGGGGGAAGTTTGGAGAAAATCCATGCAGTCATGTTGTGCTCTTCAGTAATTGAAACAATTATTCAGATATTTTTCTAAGCTTGAATAACTAAAAATGAGTTTATTTCCAGTCTATAGAGCTGGAATATATGTAGTCATGGAAAACAATATTTGACCTGTTTAATAAATTTTAATTTTGAAGTGAGAAGGATGGCAATCTTGAACTCCTTCCTCAGTCCTTATGGAGTAAATCTATGACTCAGGACTATGAAAGGACTTTAAAAATGAGCCTCAAGTTATGAACATTTAAAATAGGGTAAAACACATATATGAGCAATTTTACCCACTTTAGTAATCCCAGTAGTCCCAGTTGGTTCAAGCAGCAAAGAGTCTTGTGGCACCTTATAGACTAACAGATGTTTTGGAGCATGAGCTTTCGTGGGTGAATACCCACTTCGTCGGATGCATGTAGTGGAAATTTCCAGGGGCAGGTATATATAAGCAAGCAAGAAGCAGGCTAGAGATAATGAGGTTAGTTCAATCAGGGAGGATGAGGCCCTTTTCTAGCAGCTGAGGTGTGAAAACCAAGAGAGGAGAAACTGGTTCTGTAGTTGGCAAGCCATTCACAGTCTTTGTTTAATCCTGAGCTGATGGTATCAAATTTGCAGATGAACTGAAGCTCAGCAGTTTCTCTCTGAAGTCTGGTCCTGAAGTTTTTTTGCTGCAGGATGGCCACCTTAAGATCTGCTATTGTGTGGCCAGGGAGGTTGAAGTGTTCTCCTACAGGTTTTTGTATATTGCCATTCCTAATATCTGATTTATGTCCATTTATCCTTTTCCTTAGAGATTGTCCAGTTTGGCCGATGTACATAGCAGAGGGGCATTGCTGGCATATGATGGTGTATATTACATTGGTGGACGTGCAGGTGAATGAACCGGTGATGGTGTGGCTGATCTGGTCAGGTCCTGTGAGGGTGTCGCTGGTGTAGATATGTGGGCAGAGTTGGCATCAAGGTTTGTTGCATGGATTGGTTCCTGAGTTAGAGTTACTATGGTGCAGTGTGCAGTTATGGTGAGAATATGCTTCATGTTGGCAGGTTGTCTGTGGGCGAGGACTGGCCTGCCACCCAAGGTCTGTGAAAGTGTGGGATCATTGTCCAGGATGGGTTGTAGATCCCTGATGATGCATTGGAGGGGTTTTAGCTGAGGACTGTATGTGATGGCCAATGGAGTCCTGTTGGTTTCTTTCTTGGGTTTGTCTTGCAGTAAGAGGCTTCTGGGTACACGTCTACCTCTGTTGATCTGTTTCGTTATTGCCTCTTGTGGGTATTGTAATTTTGAGAATGTTTGATGGAGATTTTGTAGGTGTTGGTCTCTGTCTGAGGGGTTAGAGCAGATACGGTTGTACCTCAGTGCTTGGCTGTAGACAATGGATTGTGTGGTGTGCCCGGGATGGAAGCTGGAGGCATGAAGGTAGGCACAGCAGTCGGTAGGTTTTCAGTATAGGGTGGTGTTAATGTGACCATCACTTATTTGCACTGTGGTGTCTAGGAAGTGGACCTCCCGTGTAGATTGGTCCAGGGTGAGATTGATGGTGGGGTGGAAGCTGTTGAAATTGTGGTGGAATTTTTCCAGAGTCTCCTTCCCATGGGTCCAGATGATGAAGATGTCATCAATGTAGCGTAGTTAGAGAAGGGGTGTGAGTGGACAAGAGTTGAGGAAGCATTGTTCCAGGTCAGCCATAAAAATGTTGGCATATTGTGGGGCCATGCGGTTGCCCATAGCGGTGCCACTGATCCGGAGATATATATTGTCATCAAATTTGAAATAGTTGTGTGTGAGGATAAATACTCTGATACTTGACACCAGTTGGTTCAATATCTCTTCACATATGAGTAGAGTTTCTTATGTGCAGAAATGTTTGCAATTTTGGGACCTTCAGCATGCACCACAGTGGGTTCATATCTATGGAAGGGTGGCTTGCATCTGCAATATTTCAAATCTGAGATCTTTCTTGAGGGCTATACAACAAGTTTATATACTGTGAGACTCCCGAGGATTGTGAAGCACCTCACCACTACCTGCCCTTAGTGTGAAACAGTTTTATCTGTGCCAGCTGTGGATCAGCTCCCTGAAACCAGCAGCCTCTGGCTGAATGAGCAATACCTTCTAGACCCTCACAGACCAGGGCTTTCTCTCAACCTAACTGGGGAAATTTGACCCATAACAGTATTGTGGTTTCCCATGTTAAGAAATATCACTTGTCCTTACATTTGTTGTGAGGATGCTACCGCCAGAATGGTTGAGGAGATCAGGGAAACCCAAATCTACCACTACACACAAACCTCTTCAACCACACAGAGCATGCTTGTCATTGAAGCACATGTTGGGGGACCACTTGCTCTGCTCAGATATCTCTGCGACATTGATGTGACATGAAGAATGGTCCACAACTGATATCAGAAACCTGTCTCTTATAACTGACCCAAACATGACTTTACCCAGTTTTTATTTGCCACATCACTCATGGGCCCTTCTGGACCAATTTTGAATGCACCAGGGTCAATGTGTAGGCAGACTTCACACCTGCAGCCAATGGGAGGATCCCACATGCAGCTGTGGCTAAAGACATACAATGTCACACATCACTGATGACTGCCCTCTCACCAGATTTGATGGTGGTCTGAGGGCTCTGTACATCAATGATGAGGCTGCTGCAAATTGGCTTGGATCCAAGGTCCATATCGGACAAGAAATATGCTAATGGTATAACAGACTCACATACTGATATATTGGTAGCGGACAAAAATCTGTCTTGGGTTGAATCTATATTATGGGACTCCTGCAAGTTAGTAAAAGAGACTATAGCTGGATTGTTCAAAGAGTTGGGGCTAAGCTGGTTGTAATATGCCTGGCCTTTTCAAAAAAGCTAAGCAGAATTGGGTCTGTCAATACTTGGATAGGATTTCTCTAAAGGAAGATGAAGAACACATGTAACTTTTGTGCAGCAGAGTATTATTAATAGGTCTCAAGACTAGTACTAACAGAATAAAATCAACAGGTAGCTCAACCAATTTGTATAAAAACGGCCTGCAGTTCAATTTATCAGGGGACTAAATTCCTAAAAAAATTGAGAATGTTCTTTATTCAGCGTTTCCTCACTTGGATATCGTTCTGTGTTTCGCACTGTCCACATCAATATGTGCAACTTCTATTTTATCTCCACTCTTTTTGTTAAACCAATGGATATCAGTAAAATACCTGATCACAGAGCTGCATACCTTCTGCAGATGAACCACTTAGAACACCTGAGCAGTGTCCATCAAGTTCAGTGCAACCAGGGTGACCAGACATCCTGTTTTTAATGGGACAGTCCCATATTTAAGGCCTCCAGCAAGTGTCCCAAATTTTTCTTAAAAATAAGACAAATTGTCCTGTATTTTTGCCACACCCCCCGCCATCAGTACAACAAATCCTGCTGCTGGCAGGATCCCTGCTAGTCAGCCACCCGCCAACCAGTGGTGAGTTGGGGGGTCCAGTGGTTGATGGTGGGTGTGGGTGTGTAAGGCTGATGGTGGGGAGAAGCTGCAGCATGTGGGCCCAGGCCACTCTCTCTACTGGTCCATCAGTGCAGCCCCCGCTGCATGCTGGATCTGGAGTAGGGGAGATGGGGGAAAGCAATTTCCAGCCTGCAGGCTCCATAGCAGCCCCCGGGCAGGAGTTTAGCACCCTCTTTGCCCAACCCTTCCCCTACCATCCTGGGTCCTGTCCCCAGGAAGTGCAGACCTGCTCTGTCCCCTAGGCACCCTCTCCTGCTCAGCCACCTCTCTGGCCAGGCTCTGTGGCCACTGAAGCCCCTGCAGTCAGATTCCCTGGGCCCTGGTGCACGATACATCCTTAGGGCTTAGCCCCTTCCTTCCCATGCTATAGCCAGGGCACAGGAGGCAGCTGGGTTATGTCGGTGGCCAGCAGCAGCCTCAAGGTGTTAGCTGCCTTTTGACACTGTGAAGGCAGGAAAGGATGAGCTCTACAAAGATACTGGCTGGGTCATCCCTTCCCCTCTTCCTCCTCTCCTGTGGCTGTAAGCAGCTTCCATCCCTTCCCGTCTGCACAGTGCGGTAAGACTGCTGCTGGCCATTTTCTGGTGTGAATCCTGGCAGAAATCTGGGGGTAGCATGGGACCCCACGTGCCCTCCTGCATTGCCTCAGAAAGATGCAGCACCAGGTACCAGGAGAGATGTGTTCATCCCAGGCACAAAGGGTGGAGAGTGCTGAGGGTGGAGAGGGTCAGTTAGTCAGTCACCTCCTCCATGTGAGAGAGGGCTATGGATGTGTGTGTGTCACCTCCCCCTGTGTGTGTGTGGGGGGGTGTTTTTTCCACCCCTCCCAATGTGAACCCTAATGCCTTAAAGATAAGGTAAATAAAAAGAATCCAACTACGTAGTATTTCTTTTTAATGGGCTCAGTCAACTTGATGTTAATTTGAATGTTTGTACTGCATAGTTCTAATTGATTGCCATTGAACTTGCTTGAATACGAGTAATTTTACCAGGTGTCCTGTATTCAGCTTAGGGAAATATTGTCACCTGAAGGGGAACTAGTCACATGTATATTGCCCAGATTTGCATGTGGTTGTAGGATCAGGGCCTAAAATCCAAATACTAATAAAATGAATGGGAAAATAGATAGGGAAGGAAAAATAACACTTTATTTTAAAAACCTTACCACAGGAATTGGTATTAAAAAAAGAAAAAAGTGCTCCCCTGTCATTCTGATTTGTATGGGAGCCAAAACAGCAAACACATATGTGTACAGCCTTGTTAAGTTGAATGGGATGACTTGTGCATAAACTTTCTCGCATGTATGTTTGTAGGATCAAAGCCTTAGATTATAAAATCTTCAGAGCAGAGACATGTCCTCTTACAAGCTTGTAAACACTTGGTGGCTTTTGTGTGCCATCAAAATAATAAATAAATATTATTTAAACTTGTTGGTAGTAGCAATGTATATAAGGTTAAGAGCAATCTCAATATTCAGTGCTTATGAATTTATTTTTCTTGCTTTTATTTCCAAAGTGAACTTTTCCGGAAAGTTTTAGAAACATATGTTGATCTCTCTAATTCGATGGAGCATAGAAAACTTTTTTTCTCACTAAAAGTACAAAGAAATCTACTACATTGGCTTATTATCTAAAAAAGGGGCATAATATGAAAACTGCACCAATACAAAGTAACTTCCATCTCCTTCATTAACCCCAAGAATGGACCAGATCCTCAGCACATATACATTTCTATATTTCATTGGCTCTAGGATTTGGCCAAATTTATCTAAGTCTGATCATTAGATAATGATTTACAGGTGGACCAAAACTGGATCAGTGATTACATTATCCTTTGTATTTTAAAAGAGAAAAGCAGGGGGTGAAAGTTTGTTATGTGAATTCCTGGATCTGAACCAAACCCTACAGTTTTATTTGTGTCAGATACAAAATGGAAAGGGACTCTTCCCTTGACTCATTTTTGATGCTCCTGAAATCTCCTCAAAATAGGATGAGATCCAAACCTGAATCTGAGCCTCGATTCATTCTCGCATCCAAATTGATTGAGGTTAAAATTCAGAAAGGGAAAGTAAAAGTAAAACCCTTAGGTCATGAAATATTATACAAAGGGAAGTGGAAGATTTTTAAAACTAGACTAGACAAAACCAATAAACAAACATACAACGGGGAGTAATCCTTCTTTGGCTGGGAGTTTGACTAATTCCCCAAATATCTTTTTTAATGTATCAAGACTGATGTCCGTGTTCCCCTGGAATATTAAAACATTTTTGTGATGCTTCTCTGGTGCTAAACTGCCCCCATATTAGCCTGAGTAGCCTCTAGGCTACTCGGACAGGTTGTACTTGAGGACTAGCCTAGTGCCAGGCAGCTGTAGGATCAGGGGAGCACAGAGATGGTTTAAAGTTTCCGTTCTGCACAGGATGTGCCCTTTGTAGCCACAGATCAGGAGCTAGGACTATGATTCTAAACTGAATCCAGCTATCAATATTATCTAATTGCTAGTATTTTTCTCCTACTCTCCCATAATGGTCAACACTAGGCTGCCTGTCCAGCAGGGACGGGGACTGGGGGTCTCAGGTGCTAACAGACCCTGCCAAGCTAAAGTGTGAATTCTGATCAGCTTCTTCCTGAAAACCATGGAGCAGAACCCATGTTGAGAATTTAGAATACAAAAAACAACAACAACAAAAACTAGGAAATTCTAAAGCTGCTTCCCCCAAAAAAGTTATCAGGCCACACTTGTTCATATACTACATATGGTAAAGCATAAACCCTATCTGAAAATGTTGCATGTCTTCAATGTGGGGAAACTAATTTTCTATTCAAATGTTAACTTTTGAATTTCCTGATGTGTGTGTTTAAATTACCAAACTTAACACTGCCTTACTTTAAGTCTTATCATATGATTTAAAACACCATTTGTGCAGCCTCTGTTTATTGTTACCATAAGGAAACTTGGAAAGATTATAGTTACTAGACATTTGATAATCTAAATAGCATTAAACTGCTTTTAGCAAGGTTAACCTTAGGGCTACATTTGGTTATCCTTGTACTTATATCTTTAAAGAGGCCATTGTCAGCACAAATATAGCTAGACTTTCACTAATAAAACTGCAACAAACTTGGTTGCTTGCTTTTTAATTTTTTTATTATGAGGTAAATGTTATGAGTTTTCACTACTTAATAGGACAAATGATACCCTACAGCAGGGGTAGGCAACCTATGGCACGGGTGCCAAAGGTGGCATGCGAGCTGATTTTCAGTGGCACTCACACTGCCTGGGTCCTGGCCACTGGTCCGGGGGCTCTCCATTTTAATTTACTTTTAAATGAAACTTCTTAAACATTTTAAAAACCTTATTTACTTTACATACAACAATAGTTTAGTTATATATTATAGACTTAGAGAAAGAGATCTTCTAAAAACGTTAAAATGTATTACTGGCACGCGAAACCTTAAATTAGAGTGAATAAATGAAGACTCGGCACAGCACTTCTGAAAGGTTGCCGACCCTTGCCGTACAGCAATGGCATGTGCTACTGTGTAAATAACATACATCTAATAGTCTGAGTCCAAATAAACTGATATTGTGATTTCTTTTCTCAGACATAAGCTTGCTTGTTAAGATCTGTTGCTTTCGTTGTGTGCTGTTATAAAAATGTCACCCAGCAATGGACAAATTCCTGAAAGCTAATGTGACATCTTTCCCTCAGTTTAAACTATAGTATGGTGTTAATTAACCTTTCTTTGTTTATTTTGCAGTACTTATACTGTATAGAAATCAATCTTTTTATTGTCAAGTTACACAACACCTTAACTTTACTGGTCCATACCGAGCAAACTTTACTCAATAAATCTCTGGTGCTCATAGAGAAATGACATCATAACTCCTAATCTGCCATATATAAAGACAATCTAACATGTCACTTAAAATATGTTGGGTTTGGGTTTTTTTGCACTTTTTTGCATAGTGTAATTTTTATAAAAAAAGTGAAAGTGAATGTATTGTTTAGTGATCTTGATTTTGTAGCCTTTTCATTATACTTTGGATCAGGCCCAATAAGCATATTAGTGGTATCTAATTTGTATGAGTTTCATCTCCTCCAAATTTATTTACAGTAAATTTCAAATGAATATTTCAGAGTTTTTATATGCTCAACACATAGTTTTATATAAAAAAACAGGCTATATATATAATCTATTTTAATAAATTGCTTTGCCTTTTTGAAAGTTCTCTATTTTTGGTTCATTGGTGTGAAGAGAACAACATAGAATACTGTGCTAACTGACAGTCCCCAAAATTATGATAAAGCATTATTATTAATAATCACAGAAATGGATCAGCTATACACATGACTTCTATGTATCAAATCTGTCAGACTAAATAATCACATTCATTTGGCTATCTCTAGTTCTTGTGTTATGAGATGAAGTAAATAACACTTCCTTGTTTACTTTCTCCACACTAGTCCTGATTTTATAGACCTTTATCATATCTCCCCTGAGTCATCTCTTTTCCAAGCTGAAAAGTTTCAGTGACCCTATGAAATTAATAGTCAGCAGGTCTAAAACAAACAAAAGGAAGTATTTCTTCACACAATGCAAAGTCAACCTGTGGAGCTTTTGCCAGAGGATGTTGTGAAGGCCAAGACTAGAACAGGATTCGAAAAAGAACTAGATAGGTTCATGTAGGATAGGTCCATCAATGCCTATTAGCCAAGATAATCAGGGATACAACCCCATTCTCTGGGTGTCCTACAGCCTCTGACTGCCAGATGGTGGGACTGGACAATAGGGGATGGATCACTCAATAATTGCCCTGTTCTGTTCATTTCCTCTGAAGCATCTGGCATTAGCCACTACCAGAAGATAGGATATTGGGCTAAATGGACTAGTATGACCATTTTTATGTTCTTATATATTGTGATTCAAATGCTTCCTTCTTACGTGTTCCAGTTAAGTCATCTTAATGCAGATAGATACTTTGGATCTACCATAGCTTACTGCTTAAAAGAAACTTGCTGGATGCTTGTTTGATATTTCTAACTTAAGAGGATTAATCTTTTTGAAGGAAAACCTACTATAACCCATGCCAACAGAAGCTTAAAGTAGGAACATAAAAGCAAACCCCATGTCTTTCTCATTCAGTTGTAACACTCAAGAAGAGATCAGCAATATCCATCTCATTCATCACTGAAAAAGTGAAGATGTTCATATGACTTTGTATTAATCAGAAAGATTTACAGATTTTTATTTACAGCCCACCTGATATTTGAAAGTAAAAAGGCTGGTTGCCTAATCCTTACTGAAGTTGTGAAAGTATATTTTAGAAATGTCACTCTGAAAACAAAGCCAGGTTGTGTTCTACATAGTGATGTCAAAGGGTAACATAATCAGCATTTACGAATACCCATTCTATTCTCTTTACTTGTCCTTTTGTTCTGCAAATAGTAGAGTTTAGGAGAGGACTTCTAGAGTGTGTGTGCCCAAATTCAAGATTCATGTTGAATTAGGTTCTTGGCCAGAAACACTCATTATTTAACCCAGTCTCTGAAACCTTGCAGTTAGGTCCAAGCTGGTTTATTATCTTTTCTAGTAGCATCCCTGAGCTCTGCTGGAATCAGATTGTTGTGCCTTGAGGAAAGGAACAGCCACAAAGTTGATTTTGTTTCTGGAAGATTTAAAAGGGAGAGATTTTATACAGCACTGTAGCAATAACTGATTTGATGTTAAAATGATTCTAGACTAGAGATGCCTTTTGTTATTTGCAACAGAGATGAGAATCTCTTCTTGTTATAGGAAACTTGCTGGACTCCTTTGATTTTCAAGAAAGGGAAGAAACACACACTTGATAAAGAAATACTTGTAGCACTAAATGTGACTGTATGTCCCAGAGGACTTGGCAGAAAGCTTTGTAAACTAAGAAAGCTAAATGAATATAAGACCTTTGTTTTAGACAGCTAGTCAGCTAAAAAAATATATGAAAAAGCCTCCTTTTTTGCAGTTTGCAAGTTATCGGTCTGATTCTGCTACTCCTACCTATATTGAGGAGTACCTTACTCCTCAGGTAATCCCAATGATCCCAATGGGACTATTTTCATAATAAGATTCTACTAAATGATTGAAATCCTTACCCCATTGAAGTAATAGCAAAACTCCCATTGACTTCGATAGGGGCAAGATTTGACCCTGCATAACAAGAGTGGAAGAATCTTACCTTTATCATATTTAGTATTTAAATTCATGAGATTTTATCATTGGTGTGTAAAAGTACAGTGCTGACACCACCTAAACTGTACAAGTCCACATTGATATGACCTTTCTTATACTTATTGCGGTGAAACAAGAGGGGTTTAATTGCGTGGTAAATAATGGAAATTTTAAATAATATGCAAATAGCCTTTGCTAAGAGAAGATACAGAATAGTATCCACGAATGAAATTGTCTGTTTAAATTATTCAATATGGAACTTAATAGAGGTAAACTTTTATTATATTTTGACACACAAACAAAACTGATTTTTGCCATAAATCTTTGACAGTGGACTCCGTATAGTACAGAAGAGCACAAATTCTTTTTTTTAAAGAACTGTTCTACAACTTAATTATAAAACAGAGCCACAGATCTGAACTGCAGGGTATGAATCTTTAAAATGTTACAAATAATTGAAAAAGCTGGAGGCCCTGTAGGACTTCAGTTTCCCAAAAAGTCAAATGAGAAACAGACTTTTTAAAAGAAAGCTGAATTCCTATACTCATGGGAATGTTCTCTAGATTCTGTTTTTCTGCATATAGGAGCCAGGGCCGGCATTATGGAGAAGCAAGCAGGGTCACAGGGGCCCTGTGAAGCTTATTGGTCAGGCTATGGCTTCAGACCCGGGTGGCAGGGCTCAGGTCCCCAGGCTTCAGCACCATAGAGAGCAACTTCAGCTTTCTGCTCTGGGCCAGAGCAAGTCTAATGCCAGACCAGCTTGATGGACCCCCTAAAATCTGCTTGTGGTCCCCCAGGGAGACCTGGGCCCCTGGCTGAGAACCGCTGCACTAGAAGGCAATCCTATGACTCCTTTGTCAAGATCTAATCAAATTTACATGGATTTTTACAAAGATTTTATGGTTAATTATTGGTTAATTCTGGTTTTGGATATCTGGATTAATTTGTCTGAAAATTGTTTAAAACAATATTCACAATAAGTCTCCACTACCAAGAAAATGTGTTGGCTTTTATTATCTACAAATTGTTTTGCCAGTCATATTATTAAGCACAGTTCAGAAAAAGGCCTGAGTTCTCATATATTTACATTACAATTTCCATTCCACTGTAATTTACAAATTCTCCCTCTTCCTCTCTGCTCTACTACATCTTTGTCTATATACATACACACACGTCTGTATGTAAGCTGGATGTATTTTAAAGAAGCATTATGGAGGGCGCAGGAACAAACCATCCCGATGTGAAGAAAGAATAGAAAATATGGCAGGCAACCAACTTGGCTTAACAGTGAAATTTTCAGTGAGTTTAAACACAAAAAAAGACTCTTACAAGAAGTAGAAACTTGGTCAGATAACTAGGGAGGAGTATTAAAATATTGCTTGAGCATGCAGAGGTGTACTCAGGAAGGCCAAAACACAACTGAAGTTGCAGCTAGCAAGGGATATGAAGGGTAACAAGAAGGGTTTCTACAAGTATGTTAGCAACAAGAAAAAGGTCAGGGAAAGTATGGGACCCTTAGTGAATGGGGGAGGCAATCTAGTAACAGATGATGTGGAAAAAGCTTAAGTATTCAATGCTTTTTTTGCCTTGTTCTTCACAGACATGGTCAGCTCCCAGACTGCTGCACTGGGCAACACAGTGTGGGGCAGAGGTGAGCAGACCTCAGTAGTGAAAGAACAGGTTAAGGACTATTTAGAAAAGATGGACATGCACAAGTCCATGCACCCAGATCTAATGCATCCGAGGGTGCTGAGGGAACTGATTGATGTGATTGCAGAGCCATTGGCCATTATCTTCAAAAACTCATGGAGACTGGGGGAGGTCCCGGATGACTGGAAAAAGGCAAGTATAGTGCCCATCTTTTAAAAAGGGAAAAAGGAGAATCTGGGGGACTACAGACCGGTCAGCCTCACCTCAGTCCCCGGAAAAATCATGGAGCAGGTCCTCAAGGAAACCATTTTGAAGCTCTTGGAGAAGAGGAACATGATCAGGAATAGTCAGCATGGATTCACCAAGGGCAAGTCATGCCTGACCAACCTGATTGCCTTCTATGATGAGATAACTGGCTCTGTGGATGAGGGGAAAGCTGTGGACATGTTATTCCTTGACTTTAGCAATGTTTTTGATACGGTCTCCCACAGTATTCTTGCCAGCAAGTTAAAACAGTATGGATTGGATGAGTGCACTATAAGGTGGATGGAAAGCTGGCTAGATAGTCAGGCTCAATGGATAGTGATCAATGGATCTATATCTAGTTGGCAGCCAGTATCAAGTGGAGTGCCCTAGGGGTCGGTCCTGGGGCCAGTTTTGTTCAATGTCTCTATTAATTACCTGGATGATAGGATAGATTGCACCCTCAGAAAGTTCACAGGTGACACTAAGTTGGGGACTAACACATTTATTTCAGCATAAACTTTCGTGGGCTACAGCTCACTTCTTCAGATGCATAGAATGGAACACAGAGACAGGAGATATTTATACATACAGAGAACATGAAAAGGTGGAAGTATGCATACCAACTGGAAGAGTCCAATCAATTGAGATGAGCTATCATCATTTGATTGGACTCTTCCAGTTGGTATGCATACTTCTACCTGTTCATGTTCTCTGTATGTATAAATATTTCCTGTCTGTGCGTTCCATTCTATGCATCCAAAGAAGTGAGCTGTAGCCCACAAAAGCTTATGCTGAAATAAATTTGTTAGTCTCTAAGGTGCCACAAGTACTCCTGTTCTTTTTGCGGATACAGACTAACACTGTACGCTGCTACTCTGAAACCTGTCACTAAGTTGGGGGGAAAGGTAGATACACTAGAGGGTAGGGATAGGGTCCAGAGTGACCTAGACAAATTGAAGGATTGGACCAAAAGAAATCTGATGAGGTTCAGCAAGGACAAGTGGAGAGTCCTAGGAAGGAAGAATCCCATGCACTGCTACAGGCTGCGGACTGACTGGTTAAGTAACAGTTCTGCAGAAAAGGACCTGGGTATTACAGTGGATGAGAAGCTGGATATGAGTCAGCAGCGTGCCCTTGTTACCAAGAAGGCTAACAGCATATTGGGCTGCATTAGTAGCAGCATTGTCAGCAGATTGAGGGAAGTGATTATTCTCCTCCGTTCTGCACTGGTGAGGCCACATCTGGAGTATTACATCCACTTTTGTGCCCCCTGCTATAGAAAGGATGTGGACAAATTGGAGAGAGACCAGTGGAGGGCAATGAAAATTATTAGGGGGCTGGGACACATGACTTACAAGGAGAGGCTGAGGGAACTGGGTTTGTTTTGTCTGCAGAAGAGAAGAGTGAGGGGGGGATTTGATAGCAGCCTTCAACTACCTGAAGGGGGTTTCAAAGAGGATGGAGATCAGATGTTCTCAGTGGTGGCAGATGATAGAACAAGGAACAATGGTCTCAAGTTGCCGTGGGAGAGGTCTAGTTTGGATATTAGGTAACACTATTTCACCAGAAGGGTGGTGAAGCACTGGAATGGGTTACCTAGGGAGGTGTTGGAATCTCCATGCTTAGAGATTTTTAAGTCCCGGATTGACAAAGCCCTGTCTGGGATGATTTAGTTGGTGTTGGTCCTGCTTTGAGCAGGGAGTTGGACTAGATGACCTCCTGAGATCTCTTCGAACCCTAACCATCTATGATTCTATGTTTGAACATGCACAAGAATCATATTATCCACCAATTAAATGTAATCACCTCCAAAATGTAACATAAAGCCAGGCCAGCTGATGCAGAGGGCAAAGGGGGCAATTACCCCAGGGTCTGGGTGATTTAAAAGGGCCCAGTGTCCCCTGACCATGGCTGCCACCGCCGTCAGCACAGTAGAGCTAAGGCAGGCTTCCTGCCCACCCTCACTTAGCGCTGTTCCCGGAAGTGGCTGGGAGCCCATCCTTGAAGCCCCTGGGGAGCAGGTCTCCGCGTGCTGCCCTGCCCCGAGTGCCAACTCTGCAGCTCTCATTGGCTGGGAACTGTGGCCAATGGAAGCTGTGGGAGCAGTGCTTGTGGGCAGTGGCTCATGGAGACCTCCTGGGCCCCCAGCCTAGGAGCTGCTGCCAGAGGGGTGTGCCGGTTGCTTTTGGGAGCTGGCCAAGGTAGATGCCGACCCCCTGATCCCCTCCTGCACCCCAACCTCCTGCCCAGCCTAAAGCCTGCACCCCATACCCAATCTCCCTCCCAGAGCCTGCACTTCTCACCCCCTCTGACACCCAAACTCCCTTCCAGAGCTGGAACTCTCACCCCCTTCTGCATCCCAAATCCCTCCCAGAGCCTGACCCCACACCTCCTCCTGAACCCAAACTCCCTCCCAGAGCCCACACCCCATCCCAAACCCCAACCCCCTGCCCCAGCGTGGTGAAAGTGAGTGAGGGTGAGGGACAGCGTGCAATGGAGGGAGGGGGGATGGAGTGAGCAGAGGGCCGGCCCTCGGAGAAGGGTCAGGACAGGGGTGTGGTCTCAGGGAAGGGGCAGGGCAGGAGGCGTGGCAAGTATCTTTGGGTTTGCGTGATTAAACAGTCGGCAATCCTACTGGATGGGCATGTGGAAACCCTGACTGTGCAGGAAGAGCATGCCCAGCAATGCAGCTGGCAGCTTGCTGGGCACCAGCCAGTGCAGATGCAGCACCACCCAAATGTCAAGCAGACCGCATCTGCACAGGTGCAGCTTGTGTATGCTTGGGGACCTATTGACTGTTTTGTCCTGGGGCTCAGAATTGCTGTCGGTGGGCCTGCATACAGCTGTTGAACAATCCAAAGTACACAAGGCCTGATCCTGCAATTAGCTGCATGCAGACAGCCCTTCATACTCTTGCAAAACTCCAATGAAAACAACGGGGCTCTGTGTGAGGGTGGACATCTGCCTAGGCGTGTATTGCATGATCAAGGCCTAGGTTAGGACAGGATGAGAAGAAGAATACTGCATGCAATTGAAACTGCAAGGGGAATTTCAGTAGATAGAATTTAACTATCAAAACTGGAACTGGTCATTACAATAACTGAAAATGCACAAAATTCTCTTACATTTATTGGTTTAAGATTATAATAGATTTCAAACATTACTAACTAACTTAACAAGAATGTAACAACAAAATCTATGTTAGTGATTGAACATAGATTCTTAATTTCTTTTTTATTTTCTCAACCTTAGAAACACCTTCAAAGTCAGTGTGAAGGGGAGGAACTCCTTTGTAAATGAGGGATTCAGTTTGGCAGCACTATCTAAAAAGGACTCATGCTTTGAAGCATTTTCTCTATAATATTAATCACTGCTGTGCTTGTAGTATGATGAAAGCAAACCTGTGTCATCTCATTGTTTTTTATCTTACAGAGGCACAAAAGAAAGTGTTAGCACAAAGCAAGAATAAAAAAGGTACAGTGGGAGTCTGCTTTTGTTCAGGAACAAAACTGGCGCTGCATCAGTGTGTAGTCAGCAGAATAAACTAGAATGGGTTAATGAAATGCATGCCAAAAATAGAATATAAGTTTAAAAGCAATGTTTCAGTTATGAGGTTTTCTACTGGATGTGGGAAAATAGATATGGTGTTATTTTTATTAACTTACTTTGTTTTAATGTTAGATTTATTAAATAGAATATTCTCTTTCTTCAGGATTGAAACAATTCTAGATTTTTTTTACACTATGTAATCTCCATAGACAGAAGAAATATTGTTTCAATGACATTTTTTTAAAATTGAAAATAAATATAAAATTAAAAGTTTTCTTTTGGAAAGCTTAAGTGCAACTTTCTCTAGTCTTTGTTGAACGTTTCCAGATGCAATATGGTCATAGATAAGCTGTCAGTATGTACTGTTAAAGATACAAATGCAAGATCTATGGAACTTGTCCATCAGGATAAACAATAGCCCAGAGAAAGTGGCAAGAGAGGGAAACTGTTTAAAGATAAATAGGTAAAATTCAGTACAAAGAGCCAAGAGGTATCCTACAATTGGCATTTACTGTATTTACTATGGAGTTCACTATATGGAATATGTATTAAAAATATCAAGACTGACTTTGTCCTAAAGATGAATTACAAAGGCAGAAAGAACATTAAATACTAATGATGCAAAACTGGATTAGGCTGTTTAAAATAAATCTCATTTTTGCAGTTTATACAGTTACATCTTTCATAACAGCATGTTAATGATCCACATGACATCCCAGCTAGTTACTAGAAGATGAATACAGATGTCACACATATATTATCTTTTTTCAGCCATGTGGATATTTATTTCCATTTAAAATATGGTAATGCACCCAACCAAACTATGAAACAATACCTTCAATCAATACCTTGTAGGATGTGATCCAATGCCTACTGAGATAAATGAAAGTCTTTGAATCAACTAAAAAGGGCAGTGGATTGATTCCTGTATGCTTTGACTTACTCATGGAATATTGTTTTATTTTCAAAGTCCTTTTTGATTGCTATATGAAGAAATAAATAATGACTCATGTCATAACAGAAATATACAAGAAATATGGAAGAAGGGGACATTTTCTTTCTCATTCTTATACATCATGGATGAATGTTATAGAAATTCTATTCATTAGTAATATTATGCCACAACTACACAATTATGTTGAGAGACATCCATTGCAGTTGTCTGGTGAACTCATTCCCACTTCCACTATTTGTTTTCAAAAAAGGCCTTTGGCTTGGCCCTTAAAAATTAATATCAATGAAACATGTATTTGTGCTTGCAGGTTTCTTTTTCAAAATAGAAATTTGAATATCATTGTATAGCTTTGTATTGCCACAGTGGAGAGTAACAATTGCATTTTATGCATCATTCCATAGATACAATATTATGCAATCCACAAAGCAACATTGTCTTATACTATCTCATATCTAAACACAAACTCTAAGGAGACTGAAACTTCAGGGAGATCCTCTTCTCGAGTTTCTTCTGTCTCATTTCTTCTCTTGCCTTGGAACAAACAAATGTCAAGCCTGAGTCTTCCAAGACCACTCAAGGAGAAAGACTGGCTAAATTCCAATTTAAATCAATAAAAAGACTGATTTTTCTCATGTGGGAGTTGGACTTATCCATTTAGAGACTTCGTTGCCTCTGCATTCCCCCTTGGCTTTTTCTTACCTCCTCCAGCTGTCTAATAGCCTAGCTGAGTCTTCCCTGTCAGCTACTGACCCCAGATTTCATCTTGGGCAGTTCAACAGCATTGATGAGAATGCACAAAGGTCAATACTAATTCTGTCTTGTGTTGAGTTCTGAGTGCAGTGATGGGGGGTTATGCTCAGACACTTTATCTCCTCCCACCTCAACCTTTACACACAGGGAGAAATAATAATGCTACAGAAGCAGCACATGCAGCCCTAGTGGTGAAATCTACTGGACTTTCATCCCATAAGAGTGGATGAGATAAGTTGGACATAATTGTGAAAAGTTATGAAAAACAGTTATATTTGTCTTGTATCTCACAATATCAATTCTTCTGTGGAAGGGCAATCTGATTATTCCTGGGTCCATGGACCACAGTTAAAAATGGAATTCCTTATTCTGAACAGAATCAGCTTGTTACCCCTGCTGTAGAAGAAATAGGAAGCAAGGAGGAGCCAGCTCCATATGAGTTGCCAGCAGATGCACACCACCTGAAGCCCACAGATGACAGTTTGAGAAATGCTAAGATAGATGCCTTGTGTGAACTATTTGGTCATGAAACCAATATTTAAAGAAGTAAGCGTAGTACTCCTAATGATTAAAGGCAAAATGTACATCTCCTGAATAAACCCCTCATGAAGTGCATAAGGATAAAATTTAATCCTCCAACCCAGGGTCAGTGTGGGGTTCCAACACAGCACCAGTGCAGATGCTACTTTGGCCTATGGGTCACTGGATCTGTGTGATTTTTGGATCCAGTAGTCCATCCCATAGCCAGGTGCATAAAGCTCAGTCTCCTAGCACACAAGAGGACAGGAACCCTGCATGTGGCAGCTGTACTCACACTTCAACCGGTATATTACATTTGTGGTCACTTATATTTGCATATGCTCTCAGTACTGGGGTGAAAATCAATCCATGTGCTTAGTTGCTTTCTCCTAATTGCCAACAACTCAGTGAAGGCCCTGAACTGATAATCTGGAATTAATCAAATTGGAAATATCTGAAAGTAAACATTAAGGGTTAGGTTTGTTTAGAAAAGAAAAGGATTGGTTTGTCTCCTTTCTGATGGCTAATCTCTTTATGAACTGGGCAAGTTTTTCCCATTTCTTTCTTTCGATTCTTCTTAGCACACTTTGAAGAATCGAATGATAAGACAGCCATAGATACTAAATATCATAAACCTCTGAAATAAAACAAGATTATTCTGTTCTTACCACTTTGGCTAGAAAATTGCCAACCTAATATCCATGGATATTAATCCTATGTTTAGCATAAAACAGAGACACTATGACAACATGCTGTCATAAGAGTATTTAGCTGCATCGTTCTTTCCGATCAGGATGTCTGTCTTTTGGCACCTTCTTCTATAAAGGGCCTCGTTAGTCTCATTAATGGCTCTAATATAAAGTAATGGACATCCTCTGCAAAAAAACCCAACATGTTGGACACTTTCCAGAATAAAATATATTCAGTGGACTCAGTGAGATTAGTCTCCCCAAATAAGCTGCCTTTGCACTTCTAAGTAAAGCTTAAATGTGGGAACACTGTATATGAAGGGATAAAGTCAACATGAGATAAACTACGGTTTGAAATTAATAGGATTAAGTGTCAGAAAGATTAGAACATGGTCACTGGGAGCACTGTTCAAAATATTAGGCCAGAAATTTGATTCAAGATGGAGTCAGAATTAAAATACAAAGATAGTGATGTGAGAATAAAATGATAGACTTGTGAGAAACACTTTTTGTATGTTTTCCAAAGAGTGATGAAGAAAACATCTATAGATGAAAGTAACTATACTTGGGAAGTTCCAGATATTAAAATTCTCTCATCACTACCAAGTCTAAGAACATGATAAATACAAGAACTGTAACAAACTGTTCATAAAAATTGCAAATCTTGCCAAAATCTGTGAACGTCGGGGGCTATTTTAGATTCATCCAAAAACTATATTCTAATGTTTATCTAGAGTCACCCATTAGTGGCCTGATCCAATTCCTATTATATTCAATGGCAAGATTCCCAAATAATTTAATGGGAGTTACATTAAGCTCTGGATTCCTAATGAAGACCCATTTATAAAGAATATGTTGCTTTACAATTGTCAAGTGTCCAACTGAGGCAGCTGAAATGTCAAGGGTGGCCTCATGCAGGAGATTTTTTAACATGTAAGTTAGGGACCCAGGGCTGAAACAATGTGATGACCTAGTCAAAGCTTGAAAAACAAGACAAGAGGAAAGAACTTGGGCTAATCTCAGCACTTTATTTTGTTTGTTTGAAACTACGAAGCTGCACAGTGGAATATGAACTTCAGAGCTCCTCTCAAAAACCCCAAGCTCAGTTTTAACATTATTGTCTTCCTGATGTATAGCTCAAAAGGTAAGAACATGTTTCAAAAATGGGCAGGAAGATTCTCCATATAGCTTTTTGAACAGTGATAAGAAAAGCTGAAAAACTATAAGGTTGAATAAAGTTTACATGAGTAATAAAAGAGAGAGAAATTTATTAAATCTTTCATTTTTGATGCCCAATGTCTCCCTCTGCATAACTCCCTGAAATTCCCAGATTCTTGTCTCCATTGCTGTCCTATCACTTCTGACATGTTATTTCCTACCTCCTTACAAAATCCATTCACCTCCCTAACAGTTCCCCAGGTTCTATGAACCCCAACTTCCTCATGGCTATCTGTGAGTCCCTAGAGAATCTTTCACTATCTCAGGATCTCCCTTCCTGTGACTCTTAAGAGGGTGCTTTGCCTCTCTTCATGCATGAATGCCAACCAAGACAACTCATAGCTAGAACCTTGCCATGACTTCCTCTCTTTGTGAGCTTTCACCATGGGTCTGGCTCCTTGTGAGGATTGCTCTCGAAGTCTTTCACTTAGAAAATTCTACTGTTCAGAATGTAGAGCAGCTTCTCTCCTGGGAATTAGCATTTCTAGGTTAAAAGTCCTTTGGTCAGGTTCCTAAACTGGCTGAAATTAGCATAGCTCAGTTGAAGCTAAAGAGTAAATAAGTGTTGAAAATTAAAGTGCCTTCACCAAAATCCCTTTCTACGGAGACTAAGAGCTGTGCTATACTCTGTGCTGGGCCCCTGAGATCATGGATCTAGTGTTTTCTGGCTTGAAAAATATTCTAGGGTGGAATGTGCACATGAAGGAAACTATAGAAGATAAGGGCTCAGAACTTTAGCTTCTGTAAATCAGCAGAACTTTATTAACTTTGAATGGGATTGGTGTCAGGTCCTTAGCTGTGAAGCCCTGCATGTAGAGTATTTTGGTGGAGGGTTGTATTTTTCCACCTACATTTAGATTTTCAAAATGTCTTACAGTTAACTTAAATCAGAGCTTGATCTAAGCTTGGGGAACGGCGGGTAGTTATTATATCTATACCAGTGGAACTAGTTCTAATTTTACATGTGGAGCTGTGACAAATAGGACAAACACAGGCATATCTTGAGACCACTGTACTGGGATTGTATTCTACACCATGTGGAAGCATTACCACAGATCCTTCAGGAACTAAAAATAGTATTGGGTGAGTGGGGTAATTACTGCACATCTGGGATTGAAAACAACTGTGGAGAAGTCTAGGCCCTTGGGTTGGTTTGCATATACTGGTTCAGAGTGGTCCCAGGAGAGATTCAAGACACAAAGAAAGGGCTAGGGGAATAAATGGAGAGCTTGAACTTGACAAGGGAGGACCCAACCCTCATGGGTCATACAGACTAGAATCCTCCAGGGTCTCTATAGGATTATCAGGAGCTACTGGTAAAAAGTTTAGATCCTGTTACTGTTCTATATGTTTTTTTCCTTATACTTTTGTCCTTAAACAAATGTACTCTGCTTTGAAACATCTGTGTGGTCCCTGGTGAAACACTGTCATTGGCTTTGGAGAGAAAGCAAAAAGCAGGGCTAGACTTAATGAGATCTGTTTGGGGATAATCACAGAGAAGTGCAAGCTGGCTGCAAGCCTAAACCTCTGGAAAGGAAGGCATGGGATATTGGTCTCCTGCCACAGAGAGGTGTAAAATAAGG
Organism: Mauremys reevesii; assembly: GCF_016161935.1. Classification (NCBI taxonomy): domain Eukaryota; kingdom Metazoa; phylum Chordata; order Testudines; family Geoemydidae; genus Mauremys; species Mauremys reevesii. The sequence continues at coordinate 157,305,709 of NC_052625.1, forward strand.
CTGATGAAAAAATTTCCATCAAAACACTTTTGATGGAAAATTGGGATTTAAATTGAATACATTTTTTTAATGAAAGCATCTGTTTCACTTCCTGCTTGACAAACTGGATGCCCAAAAACTGGAGATAAGAGGGAAGAAAGAAGGCAGAGAGCACACCTGAGATTTTTGGCTCATAGTGTATTTCTTTTACAAAAACATTGTGACAACTAAGTCACCACATGGCAAATTCCCTCAAAGTGTCATTGGTTTGAAATAGGAAAATGGTTGGAACTCACTGTCCAACGTATTATATTCAAGAGACACCGGAGGACCATTGATCTCTCATTGCCCCTTTGCATTACAATTTGGACATTGAAAATGGTCTGTTCCAATGTTAAAGTGTCTTCTATGAAGGCTGCTTTCACTTTCATTTTGTACAATGAATCCTTCTGACATTCCAGCCAGAGAGACAGAGAGATGAAAATGAATGATCAGAGTAAAATGAGTGAGTGCTTACTTCAACAGAAAAATGCTTAGCAGTGCCACTTACTTCCCTTTCAAACAAGACCAAATATCTATATTGTCACTTCCTGATCTCCCAGAAAATTTAGCTTTCCAGTTACATTGTTTCATTACTCAAATGGGAATTAAGCAATTACTAATTCACAAGATGATTCCTTTTGAATTTTTGCTTTTCAGCCCTCTGATATTTCCCAATTTCCAAATAATTCCCAAACTATACATCTATCTGGCTGACAGCCTAGAAATTCTCTGGGGATGCCCAGAGCAAAGTGGGAAAGAGAGCTAAGGATTCAATTAACAGAGTGTAGTAAGAATTGTAGCATACACGACCCTTATGATACTGCCCCAAATCTGTTAGAATGTCAGTATAAAGTGATATCACTCTCATAGAGGACTTCTGAAAGGTTATCCATAATTTATCCTAGGCATTCAAACAGAAATTAAAGGGTATCTTAGAAGTTAGAGACGGGAAAGGCCTATTAGATCATCCAGTCTAATGAAATATTGTTTTCTAAGAACATTTTCTAGTCTTTTGTCCAGGCTATTTTTAAAAATCCCAAGTGACAAGGCTTCCACCAGTTCCCTTGAAAGAATATTGCACAACCCAGTATATCTCACTCTCAGCAAGTATTTCCTCATGTGAAGTATAATTGTCTCTTTTAAAAATGTGTATTCTCTTCTAGTTATCCCTCCATGTACCACACTAATAGCACCCCATTCTTCATGTTAACAGCCTGCAAATATTTGTAGAATATCATGACCTACTTAGTTGTCACATACTCAATTTATAAATATTTAGCTCTTTTAATCTTTCCTCAAAAGTCAGTTTCTTCATCCCTCTAATCTTTGTAGTTGCTCATTTTAATTTACAGCTCTACATCAGAGGAATCTCTCACATTTTCCTCTTACACTGGTTCTAACAACGATTCTCATGATTCACTAAAGATTCCCCGAACTTGATACATTACTGCTTATCATAACCTTATGTGCATGACCTTTTAGCTAGTTTTCACTTCACAACTGTTCCTTTCCAAGCCTGCCTGAAATCATTTTTCAGATTTTGTGAGGCACTGTATCAAGCCCTGGGGTGGGGCTGAGGAAATGAGAAGTACATTGAGGTGTGACTGCAGCACACAGGGCTGCAAACATTCTGGGTAACACTGCAGCCCTTAGGGCAGCTCCAGAAAGACTCCCTTAACACTGAGAAATAAAACTAGGGATTCCAGAGCAGCTTGGGATTTGGAGCACGCAAAGCATGTTATGTTAGTCACCCCCTTCCTCTGGGCTATGAGTTCTGTGTTTGTGCTTCTTAATAGCTCAGCAGAGAATGTTACCCAGTATTTTTATAACGCTATCCATAAAACCACAATATCTACCCAGAAAAAGGCTGTCTATACATAACCCGGTTGCCTATAAATCTTGGCTCCACTACTCTCTAGATGCTCCATTGTAAACCATTCTCTTGAATAGAGGGCACAATCACGCCCAGTCCTCCTTGTCTTTAGTGGAACTACTCACAGAGGCATTCACTTTCCCTGTGCTCCTCCTAGCTATATATCCTACAATCATGTCTCCTCTCAAATCTTCTTCCTATTATTTATTATTTTCTAATTAAGTGATTGTCCATGTAGGGTCACAGCTCAAAGGTGGGTCATGAAGCTGTTCACTTTGGAAGGAGATATTTTGTATGGAATCTAAGCTTCACTGGAATAAAAATGCTTCTGTCCCTTCAGGTTTCAATGATAACCTTCCCAATGTACTAGTAAGCAATCGTCAATCCACTGGATCATTGTGTACATGTAAAAGGTCTAGTCAGGTGCCTAATGAATCTGGTTATGGCTGACAAGCCCAATTCAGAAGAGACACAGCTTGTTACAAATTTCACAGATCCATGTGTTGTCTGAGTTGGAGTCCAAGATTACAGCACGCTGCTTTCCTCTTTCTTGCTTTGCTTTCATACTCTGGATCAAAGCTGCTTTGTGTTGAGCTACACCCAGGGCCAAATATTCCTTCCAGATTGGACAGGATTCTGTTAACCCCTCCCAGCTTTCTACACTGATGTTGAATGACTTTATATTTATATGGTTGCAGTAATAAGGTTTATAAAATATATAACATTAGGAAATGTACAGGTTGGGAAAATTCCAATAAGAATGTATACATCTTTTAAACATGAAATTATCACACTTACCTCTGTGCTGAACATGCCTACTTAGGTCATATATAATAGAATCATAGAGACATAGAATCGAGGGCTGGAAAGGATCTCAAAAGGTCTTCTAGTCTAGTCCAATGTTCAAGGCAGGACTAATTATTATCTAGACTATCCCTGGCAGGTATTTGTCTAACCTGCTCTTAAAAATCTCCAATGACAGATATTCTACAATCTCACTTGGCAATTTGTTCCAATGCTTAACCTCCTTGATAGAACATTTTCCTAATGTCCAGCCTACATGTTCTTGCTGAACTTTAAGCCCATTGCTTCTTGTCCTATCCTCAGAGGTTAAGGAGAACAATTTTTCTCCCTCTTCCTTGTAACAACCTTTTCTGTATTGCAAAACTGTTATAATGGTCCCCCCTCAGTCTTCTCTTCTCCAGACTAAATAAACCAATTTTTTCAATCTTCCTTCATAGGTCATGTTTTCTAGACCTTTAATGATCTTTGTTGCTCTTCTCTGGATTTTCTCCAGTTTGTCCAGTTCTTTCCTTAAATGTGGCACCTAGAATTGGACACAATACTCCTGTTGAGGCCTAATCAATGTGGAGTAGAGTGGAAGAATTACTTCTAATGTCGTGCTTACAACATTCCTGCTAATACATCCCAAAATGATGTTTGCTTTTTTTGCAACAGTGTTATATTGTTGGCTCATATTTAACTTGTGATCCACTGTAACCCCCCCAGATCCCTTTCCGCAGTACTCCTTCCCAGGCAGTCATTTTGTATGTGTGCAACTGATTGTTCTTTCCGAAATGGAGTACTTTGCATTCGTCCTTATGGAATTTCATGCTCTTTACATCAGACCATTTCTCCAGTTTGTCCCAATCATTTTGCACTTGCAACCCCTCTCTTCTTGATATTGTCCACAAACTTTATAAGTGTACTCTCTATGCCAGTTGTGGGCAACCTGCGCCTCCCGGGCCGCATGTGACCCATTAGGGTAATCTGACTGGGGCCGTGAGATATTTTGATGACATTGACCGTCTCAGCCATGGCCCTCTGCAGCTCGAATGTGAGCTGTGGGCCAATGGGAGCTGTAAGAAGCAGCGGGCTGCAGGGATGTGCTGGCTGCCGCTTCCTGCAGCTCCAGTTGCCTGGGAACAGTGAACTGCAGACACTGGGACCTGTGTGGGGGGCAGTGCCTGCAGATGGTCAATGTCAGCAAAATGTCTCGCAGCCTGCAATCAGATTACCTTGATAGGCCACATGCGGCCCGGGGGGCACAGGTTGCCCACTGCAGCTCTATGCCATTATCTAAATCATTGATCATAATATTGAACAGAACTGGACTGAGAACTTATCCCTGAGAGACACTTGGTATGCCATTTTTAGCTTGACTGTGAACCTCTGATAACTACTCTCTGTTTTGCACCCACCTTATAGTAGCTCCATCTAGGTTGTATTTCCTCAGTTTGTTTATGAGAAGGTCATGAAAGACAGTTTCAAAAGCCTTTCTAAAGTCAAACTATACCACATCTACCACTTCTTCCCTATTCACAAGGCTTGTTACCCTCTCAAGGAAAGCTATTCATTTGGTTTGATACAATTTGTTCTTGACAAATCCATGCTGTTACTTATCACCTTATTATCTTCTAGGTGTCTATGTAAGTTCTTAATTATGGCAAATTTAACTTTTATAAAAGAACATTTTGGAGTTTCTTGGAAGATTGAAACAGTGCAAATCATTCTGGGTTATGGGGCACAAAGGATTCTGAGAGCTGAGGTCACAGGAGAAAAAAATGGGTGGTGCTGGTGAAACTAAAATTGAGTGTTACTGTTGTAATGAATACAATTATAACATTTCTATAATTCATAAACTCTGCATCTAGCTACACTGGTAATTTTTTTTTCATTTCCAAATATTCTGCATTTAACTTTAAACTCAGAAAAGTTTCTAATGTTATAGATGTACCCTGAATGGCTCTCTGCACATGACCATAATTATTTGGATGCAATCAAATATTAATATATTATTTACAGTAGCTGAATTAAGGAAGTAAGAAGCCATTTGCCCAGATCCAGTTTGCTTACATTTCAGATGTTATCCAAGAAAATCTACGATTCTTGGGAACAAGTACTCAAAGGTGGTGTTAGTTCGGGTATAAGAAAACCCTAGTTCTTTTAAGTGGGAAATGAATCCCATATACATTTTATGTAACTATTTTGTGTTAAAGCATTAGCAGGCTACAGAAAGATTAATTACACATATTCTTCAAGTTCACCAATCCAATTACATATTGTAGTACAAATCAGATAAAGGAGATATAACTGAAATTACTGTGAAAAAAGACTATTAGAAAACCTGAAACAATGAACAAAGTATAAGAAAATTAACATAGATCAAAAGGAAAATAGTCACTGGAAAATAAAGCACCTATATCTGAGCCTAGATGTACTGTAAGCGATAACAGGCTCACTTTAACAGGTTACTTTAACACAAAACCTAATATTAATGCTAAGAATCTGAATAACTACCAACAACAAAAAAGTCAAGTCTCCCCAATCAAAAGAAAATCTAACACGACTCATGTCAAATTGCAGTGATTCTTGCTGAACAACATAAGAGAGAGACAACCATGTAGGAGAAACAAAGAAAATTTGTCACAGCGAAACACTGTGATAAAGAATCCAAAGAGAGAGCATTACAAGAGCTGCAAGTCCTTCTATATATAGGAACAGGAGGCAAAAGGCCCACGAACATGGCAGGATTCAGTAAGGGATGGAGAGATTCAACACAAGAAGAAGCAAAGAAAGCAATTTCTGCATTGGCTATGCTTCAGTGAAATTTCTGTCCTTCTAATTAATATATATATATATATATATATATAAATATATATATATAAAGTGATTGACATTTAAAATACATTTACAAAGCTGAAACTATGAGTAATCGCAGCATTTCTCAACTGATACCAATGAATGTGAATAGTGTATTCCATAATGCTGTGGGTTGTATTTAACTTAAACTGAAAATAAAATTGTGAAGGTATAAATGTATGCAATCAATCAAATCTCTATATTTGTGCATTAATAGTTTATCTTCAGACAATATTTCAATTCCCCATTTGAAAACCAATATAATCTGTGAAATGGTGACTTTTTTTTTTCCTATCAATATTTCCACCATTTCATTTTGCTTGATTTTTTGCCCCTGAAGTTTTGCCTTTCCCGAAAATGGTTCCACTAGGGTTTTGGCTTCATCTTGAAAAATCCATTTGCAGGTGTTGTTATTATTGAGCTAGATTGTGCCCTCTTTAATGTAGCCACACCATGTAGAGGAAGGAAGGAAGGAAGGAAGGAAGGAAGGAAGGAAGGAAGGAGCCAGCCCCTAGGATTATTCAAACCCATATCAGAGCCACCCCTTAGAGCAGCCCCATCCAAAGTAATGCACCAATGTGTGGCAGACAGTGAAGGTTTTGGGCTGTAACAAATTACTGTCCCCCAGTACTTCCAGTGAGCTACAAGAGGCATTGTACTTCCTGAAGTGATGTGATTCTGCAGTACTAACAGTGGCACAAATTAAAGGCACAAATTCAGACATTATTAATAGGGAAGATGTTAAATGATCCTAAAGCAAATCCCACCCTAAAACATTTGATCCCTGTTTAAAAATAAATCTACAGAATTAATACAAATTCCTGACACACTGACCATATCCCCATCTTGTCCTTTACCATTGCTTATAACCAGGTTGTAGTCCACATGACAGCTATCCAAGCTAATTTAAATTCATTCTTAAAGCTAGATTTTGTGAGATCCCCTAACAAATGATTTACTAAAATCCAACTATATTATATCTAATGCATTATCTGCAAACACTAGTAGATATAATACTAAGTCTCACTGACTTCAGTGGAACGACTCCCAGTACTAAGCACTAAACCCAAGTGTAAATGTTTGCAGATCAGACCATTGGGCCTAGATCCACAATGGGATTTGGACACCTAACTGCCACTTTAAGTCCAAAATTTGGATCCTCAAAATTCCCAGTCAGCTGCCATATAACTCTGTAGGCATTTAAATTCCCTTAGGTGACAAATTTTTTGTCAAGAGGCATATGAAAACCCATCTAAATCCTGATGGCACTGAGACACTTGGTTCCTAAATTCCAGCAAGAGCCTCAAATTAGGCATTCCTCTGCCTACCTGCAGGGCCCAGTCTTGGAGGTGTTTTCAGAGGCCACATATGAAACTGAGCCCTGCACAAAGGAGATAAGTAGGAGGTGATGTCCTTAATTTATACAAAGTGGATCAGCTTCAAAAGGAGAGATTGAGAGACACAGAGCAGAGGTTAGGACATTTGCTTGGGAAGTGGGAAACCTGGATTCAAATCACTTCTCCAACTCAGGCAAAGTGAGGACTTGAACTTGCACATCTTGGGTGAGTACTCTGGGCTATAGGTATAAAGTGGGGATCCTCCTTCTAGTTTCTATTTCACACTGATAAGAGACTGACCTGGCTTAAGACTCTAGCTCCAGGAGAAGGTTCATTTGTGAATCCTGAATAAAGGGAGGTGCATCCCTCCAGTCCAGAATTAGATGCCTATCTTCCTTTAAGGGGAAAGGCTTAGGCTACATCCCTCTCCTTGACATTTACTACTGGTTAGTTTGAGCATGTTTGCGTATGTGAAAGCATAATTCTTCCAATGACTTGTATAGAGAGCGTGGGCACAGGGATGTGAATTCCACTAGGCGGCAGCACACTTAAATATTAGTCATGGCAATGACGAGCCTAAGTCCCCTTTGTGGATCTAGCCCTTAGTGTCTAGAATACCAGCCTATTCACATCATTAATCCAACTTCTGTTCCATTTGATTTAAAGTGATTTCAGTTGATTCTGAGGAAATATTTAAAGGAGGATTTAGCTCAAAAGGGAAATTGTTAGATGAATCAATTATTCATGGAAAGGCTGTACTAATAGAAAATCCTACCAAACATGTCCCACTACTGTCCTTGGGCTGAAATTCCAGTGGGATAGGATACAGCAAATGTCCAATGCTATAGACCCACTCATTCATTAGGAAAACAGTAACACAAATGTTAATGAAAAACAAAATTTCAATACATAAATCTCTCCCAGAGAAAAAAATTGTCATTGTCGTCCTTTATCTCTCCTTTGCAAATAAAGAAACAAAAGACTGAACAATTTTTTAAGACTGTCACAAACGTTATTTAGCAAAAGGTTTCATGAGGTCAGCAAAAGGCAAAGCCCAGACAGCTCCATCACACAGGCTCTGGGCAAATAATGTTTCTGATCCTCCTCAAAGTGGCATCTTCAGGGCAGAGGAATGATTCATAGATTCCAAGGCCAGAAGGGACCGCTGTGATCACCTAGTCTGACCTCCTTTATAACACAGGCCATAGAACTTCCCCAGAATAATTTCTAGAGCATATCCTTTAGAGCAGTGTTTCCCAAACTTACAACAGTTGTGTACCCCTTTTGAGACATTTGTCTCACCATTGTACCCCTTCTCCGGTGAAGATAATTTGGTAGCCACATTTTTATAACACACTCCTAATTCGTTTCATTCTGGCTTAAATATTTATTAGAAATAAATACAAAATTATATTATATACAGTTGAAACAAAACTTTTAATAGAAATAATAGTTACATATAGAAATATTGCTAGAAATAATTAAAATAATAGAAGCGAATTAACAGTCTGGCAGAACAGCGTATATATATTCATATCATACTGAAATTAAAATACACTGGTTTGGTTAGGTTAGTGAAGAAAGCACTAGTTTTAATACTTACTATTTCGGTATTGAAAAATTTTCAGTACAAACCAAACTATTCAGTGCGAGGATGGAACTGCTTTTGACCAGACACTATCCCAGGGATATCTGGCTCGATGTTTGTGATCTTAAGACGAAGATGGGGCTCCACGTCAATAAGACAATTTCGTTTTTTTGTTTTGATGCCAACCAGCACAGAGAATCTGATCTTGTGCAAATACGAGGTGGGAAAAGGCAGAAGATACTTGACAGCTTTGTCTGATAGAGCTGGATATTCAGAGCTAACCCCCAACCAAAAGGACATCAGTGTATTTTGCTCAAATTTTGTTTTCAGGAAGCTATCTGAAGCCAGCTCCAAGAGCTGTTCTTCTTCTGAAGCAGAGAGGTTATTTGGCAATGTTTGAACATTGATGCTAAAAGAGTTCCTTATCCATTCAAAGGTGTCGTCCGGTTCAGGGAAATACTTATGAAGATCTTTCTGCAAGCTTTCCAAATGCTGCTTCATGGTTTGCAACACATCACTATCAAGTTCGTTAGGCGAGTTTATTACAAAGTCATGAAGAGATGGAAAGGAATCCAGTTCACAACGACTAAGACATTTATGCCACAGTTTCAATTTTGCGACCATGGCGCTTACATTGTCTTGAACATGGAATATGGATATGAGTTTCCCTTGCAAGAATAGACTGAGGTTGTTTAAATGAGCAAAGATATCTGCAATATATGCTAGTTTGCAAAGCCATTTCAAAGGTTTCATCTAAAAAACTTGCAGTTCTTCTCGCAGCTCAAACAGGCGATTCAGAACTTTTCCACGCGAAAGCCAATGCACTTCAGTGTGAAATAGGAGTTGTGTGTAATCACTGCCCATCTCATCACAAAGCTGAGAAAACAGCCAGGCGTTCAGATGGCAGCCTTTCACAAAATTGATTATTTTCATAGCTTCATCCAGTACTTGCTTTAGATCTGCCTGCATGTTATGGGTGACGAGTGTTTCCCTGTGAATGCAACAATGAGTTGATTTGGCTTCTGGCGCAACAGCTTGAATATGTGCAACAACTCCTTTCTTCGAACCAATTATGGCTCTGGCACCATTGGTGCTTATTCCAACACAACGACACCAATCCAAGTAATTGTTTTTTGTAAAGTCATCAATAACTTTAAAAATAGCTTCTCCAGTTGTATGTGTTGGCATAGGTCGGCAGAACAAAATATCATGGATTTCATTATTCAGCTCGTATCTGACAAACAACAAAAGATTAGCTAAATTCACCATATCAGTGGATTCATCTGCTTGCAGTGCATGTAGCAATTCTTTTCTACTCTTGACAATAATTGCTGCTTTATGTTTTTGGCCATATCTGTGATTCCACGATGAACAGTGTTATTTGAGAGGAGGAAACAATCTATAGCTTTGCTAGCCTTGTCTCCAATCATCACTTGCACCATTACTTTGGCTGAATGTTTTACTAATGTCTCACCAATCACTTCAGCAGCTCCGGACTTTGCAATTAAGTACGCCACACTATATGAAGCTCCCAAAGCTTTCATATTTTCACCTCCCGTCACATTACGAATTGTTTTCTGGGACGTTTGGAGATCTTTGCACTTATTTTCGAAGAATTCTACAGGTTTTCTCTCGTATTCTTTATGTTGCTATCAAAACAGTGATTTAGGTGGGATGGTTTCATACTTTCATTTGTGAGAATCTCATAAGAAATCACACATAGTGGAACAGGCTCCACCTCATCGCCAGTCCATGAAAATCCCAGTTTAAGATATTCTTCAAAATATTTGTGGGCTTTTTTCATTTTCTTTGCAGCTGATACATTCAACATTCAATAAACTTACAGATGATTCATATGGTTCACTAATGTTGTCATCACAATTGTCTGATGTAGCCATATCACTGCATTTTTCGGCATAATTAGCACTAATATTCGTATTTCCTTCATAATTTTCTTTTGTACATTTCAAATGTCCTGTTTTTAGCCAGCGATCCATTGTAAATGGGTTTAACAAAAACAAACAGAGAGAAATTTTGTATATTAATACACACCAAGTATGGACTTGCTACGATTTTTAGATTACTACGAGTAGTTATTCACTTTTATCTTTTATCCATCAGTATGACTTCTGCGCATGCAGGGCCAGCTTCAGGTTTTCTGCCGCCGCAAGCGGCAAAAAAAAAAATCGGCAGCACTTCAGCAGCAGCTCAATCGCACTGCTCCATTCTTCGGTGGCAGTTCAGTGGCGGGTCCTTCACTCCCTCTCTTCCTCTTCAGTGGAACTTTGGCGGCAGCTCAAAGAGGAAGAGAGGGACTGAGGGACCCGCTGCCGAATTCCCGACAAAGACCCGGATGGGCTGCCCCAATAGTGGACGGAGTGCTGCCCCTTTGTATTGGCCTCCCCAAGCACCTGCTTCTTTAGCTGGTGCCTGGAGCCAGCCCTGTGCGCATGCCACAAAGGCAAGTGTATTGCCCAAGCCACGGTAACACGCACGCATGGTTTGCATCAGCTCTGCTGTGCTATTAGATGTTACTGAACGCATTATCATATTAGTTACAATGTAAACCTGTGTGTATTTCTACTGTACAAGGGTACACTATTCTTATATATTAAATTTTAGTGAATTGTTTTCTGCTTCTAAAAAAACCCCCCAAACCTATGATAAAGTAAAATACAAATTTTTGCCGTGAACCCCTTTGAAACCAGAGGTACGCGTACGACACTTTGGGAAACACTGCCTAGAGAAAATAAAATCTCATCTGGTTTAAAAATTGCCAGTAATAGAGAATCCACCACAACCACTAGTAAATTGTTTCAGTGGTTAATTATTCTCACCATTAAACATTTTATGCCTTATTTCCAGTTCGAATTCTAGCTTCAACTTCCAGCCATTGGATCGTTATACCTTTGCCTGCTAGATTGAAGAGCACATTATCAAATATTGGTTCCCCATGTAGGTACTTTTAAGCTGTAATCAAGTCACTCCTTAACCTTCTCTTTGTTAAGCTAAATAGATTGAGCTCTTTGAGTCTATCACTATAAGGCAGAGTTTCCTTAACTTGTTTTGCTTTGTTCCCCTTCAGAGAGTCATGTCCCCTCTTTTTAAGAAACAATATTTCCATAGATGTGTGGGGTCTGGGAGTTCATCCTGGCAAGGGCACCACACTGCTCTCTGGCCCACAAGCATCTCCTGCCTAGGACATTCTCCCAGGCAAAGTACAGAAAGACAGGCTGTGCCCCTTTCCTTATGCACCCACACTGCAACCCTCTGCCCCACAAAATCACTCACAGTTCACAGACTCCTCAGGCTCTGGCATAATCCCCACCATGCATGCTCAAGAGCCTGTGTGGGCACAGAGGAACTCTCTGCCTCTAGAGAGGCAAGTGAGCTAGAATGCCCTTCTCTCTCTCTCTCTCTCTCTCACACACACACTCACTCACTCACACACACAACTCCTGTTCAGGGAGAGGCCACTCCGCCACTCCACCCCTCACTTCTCATCCCTCTCACCTCCTTGTTTTCCCAGCCTGACAGAAGCAGCAGGGGCTGGAGCAGGGGGCTGAAGAGGACAGTCAGGTCCTTGCGTCTGCATCCCAAAGTTTGAAAATCAGCGCTGCAAGGCAAGTTTTCTAATCTTTAATCATTCTTGTGGATCTTCTCTGCCCACCTTCAATTTATCAATGTCCCTTTTGAATTGTGGGCCCCAGATCTGGACACAGATCACATCAGTGCCAAATACAGAGGAAAAATAACCTCTTTACTCCTAATTCATTTTCCCCCAGTTTATGCATCCCAGAGTCACAGTAGCCGGTTTGGCCACAGCATTCCACGAGGAGCTCATGTGTTGCTGATTATCCCCTCACCACCCCAAAATCTTTTTCACAATCACTGCTTCCTAAGAGTAGGGTCTATGACAATCTAGCTCAAAGAATTTCTAATACCCCTAGGAAAGTTCACTTACATGGTTTAACTCTGATTGTTGGAGTTGTGATTTAGTCAGAACACAATTTAATCAATCCTCCACTTTATTTTAGTGATATTATTAAAAAAAGTCACGTTAGACATTCCCAAAAAGCATCACTAATTATGCTGAAAAGAGCATATTTCCCATTTTTCATTTGAAGAATAATGAAGACAAGAGAAGGAACTTCTCTTTTAAAGAAAGCATAATAAAAATCTTTCATTTATACAGCATAAAAAGTTGATGATGGATGAGAAAATTCATATATCTGAATAATATTTACAATCAATTCTATCTTTATTTAACATTTGGTTTTTGATCTCTGCACCACATTATGATATACCCCAGGGAAATTCACAGAAATATAGTATGGCCATAATTTAACATACACAAATAATTACATGAAATTGGAGCTTTACAGGAAATGCTCCACTGCCTGGGAATCCAATGTGTCAAATATTCCCTGAAAGATTTATCACAATTATCTGCGATTCATGGCTTGAAAAACTGATAGGTTTCTTCATTATGACTTCTTTAGTAAGAACTGTCAAGAATGATATATTGACAACTGTTCATTTTGACTTTATTACAAATGGCTTATTTCAGACAATAGTTTTCAAGGAACAGCTGTAAGAATTTCCAGGCATCTCTCTAGTCCAAAAAATTGGTTAGCTTTTAGAGATTTAAAAAAAAAAGATGATGTAGAGACAATTCATAATCAATATCTTCTTGCTTAAAGTAAATTAAACAACTATATGTGTACATATATGAGAATTGGGGCCCAGATCCTGCAATCAACATAAGTTTCTGCTCCTGTACAGAGCCCCACTGATTTCAAATTAGTGGATATGATGGCAAGATGGAGCCTAGATGAATAAAATACAATAGTCTGTAAAAACAAAATGCAACCAATCAAAATACAGTTTACATTACTCTTCTCAAATATGTTGATTGGATCCTAAATGCAAGGTATCATTTCTTTCTCTGAATGCCAAATCTGTAAGACACCCACACTTTGAAACATAAGCATCAACCCACAACACTGAGTTTGCTGTATATTCTACAAAATATTAATTCAATAAAATTCCTTGAACAAGCTTTCAGATCAGATATGACTAATAATGTACACAATAAAACCATAGATTTGGTCAAATAAAACAAAACCCCCAACCTCCCACCCCTGTCCTCCTATCCGAATCAAAGCACTGGAATAAATTCCAGAAATGGGTAAAACTGGCAAAATTAGTCATTTACCATATACAATACTTAGAATTCAAACATCTCT